>NW_023624003.1:0-4035 GCF_014905685.2 Nematolebias whitei | reverse complement strand
CATTGTAAATCAAAACACCTGGTAGGTGTTCAGATTATAGTTTTTTTTTTTTTTTCACCAAACCATGTACCAGCTGTATTATAAATTTCCTGATTAATTCTTTTTTTTAAACCCTAAACAAGTTCCCAAAATACACAAAGTTAATACAGAGATACATAGATCAAACTAGTTATTCTTCTTTTCACTAAACAAACAAAAGGGATACTGCATCTATTTTGCGCCGTAGATAATATTCCTGTGAATATATCCCACCAATGGTGAGCCGACGCCTATACTTATTAGTTTTAGCCATATGTAAAAACCTTTCTTTGAGCCATGCAGGTGGACACTGTTAGATCAGACACGTTTAGACTTATGAGACTTGATCATTTCAGTCAACTCTATGGACTCATTCAATGCGCATTTTAAATGATCCAGAGAGACTCGCCATGGAATAAGACGAGATTCAGAGCTATAATTAGTCAAACGATAAGTCTGGTTGTTCCGAGTTCACAGATGTACACCACACACACATCCAGAGAAAGGCACCTTAGGTACTTTTTATTGTTGCTCTAACCTAGTTCATGAGTCTAATCACACAATACCTTGTCTCTGGTTAAACATGGGTTAACATGATTAGTTTCAACATACATATCACTCTTTTATCAGACAGTTATTAAAGGCAAAATGTGATATTTGCATAACTGTGGTTGCCTTCATTACATTTTGTACTCTCCTCCACTTATGATGATTGGATGTAGTGACACCACCCTCTGGCAGGGCTCCTCCTGCAGCTGTACAAAAAAAACTGCAAGGTACACAGGAAAACAAGTTCAAAGCTTCAATTATGTTGGAGAGCACTTTTTTCTTTGCTCCCCCACCTTTGGCTGCAAGTTTATTTCTTTTATCAGTATTTTGACCGTTTCTTCTTGAGTCATGACAACTGATGGTATCCAGAACCTTTCTTGAGTAACTGCCAACGAAGCACGTCTCCTCCTTCTCCTTAATTGGCAGTAAAAATCAAACTTCGTTCTCCTTTTTTTCTTTCATCTGGTTTAGCATGTACCGTTCCCACACATGTTACACAGTGGGGTTTCCACACAACTCCAATCTGACATCTCCTCAGGCACCACTGGGATGGTTTCCCTGTGGTAGCATGTCAAAAGTCACTTTGCACTCAGATCTTGCTTGCATCTTTTTTTTTTAACCAAAGTGAACACCTGATCCTCCTCCACGACACGTCCTGGTGTTGCTGATGAGGCGTTGTCCATCTGCAACAAGGCACGTGATGCCCAAACAGCCTGCACTCCGATCTGACTTGGCACCTTGTCACCAGCTCCTCGGGGCGACCTTGATCGTCCAAACAACCAATACCAGGAGAGCATCCAGCTGTGGAAACAATAAAACTGCTTTTCAACAAAAAGAGAGAAGAATTAGTTTTCTCTTTAATAACACATAAATTGGTACTTTTACCCATTTTTCCTTCTCCTGCCTCTGGGATATTGCAGACCCAGACCAATTTTATAACTTGAATTTGACCTGAAATACTTTTCAGTTTGTCAAATCATGTACTTTTACTTTCTCAGCATTTCCTCTTTTTTTTTTTTAACAGTTCATCCATTCCCTTAATCAGCCCAGCAGCTTTGTGGGTGATAAGGAAATATGATAAATCCATTCAACACGTTTTCCAGCTGACCAGTCTTTTACCTGTTTTCCAATAAAATGGGTCCCATTTTCTGTATCTGAAGGGGACCCTCATAAAATTATTTCATCATACTAAGACATTTTAAAGTAGATGTCTGATTTGCATATTTACAAAGATGAGTCACCAACACACCTGAATATGTATCTACAGCCGTACATACATATCTACACCCTTGTGACATGGCAAAGGGCCAATGAAATCTGTTTGCCAGATCTGATATGGTCCCTTTCCTCTATTTGTCCCTGCATTTACTGTTGTGACCCTCTTTTCTAATGCTGACATGCTTCACATCGCTGCACCTGCAGCCTCATCATCCGCCCTGCTCCACAACCAATCAAACAATTCTTCATACATAACCACTTCATGCAAAAAGTGTCAATAATTAACTTTATTTATTAAAAAGAAATCCTTCTTCTAGTCTTGGCCCCACTCAAAATGTTTAACTCATCAGTTTTCAAAACTGAGATGTTAACTTTTTCCACAGAACCCCTCTTGAAAAGAGCTGAACTTTCACTTTAAATGTGAAACATCTGCAAAACAAGATGGTGAAATTCTTTCTATCTCAGATATTTTTGGATACTTCTAGAGTTGTTTTTAGATGCTGTCAAAACTATAGCTGCAGGTAAACCATTTATAAACAACATATGTTGCACTTCCTTCCAAACAATATACAATGCACTTCTTTCAAAGCAAACAGCTTAACACATCCAAACAACATATTTATTTCTAGACTTTTCAAATCCACCCTTTTCCCCTTAAACCATCTTGACTTTAGGCATTTTAAAACATCCTTAGTGGCCCAAAATGTCAATACTTGTGCCTTTAATGGCAACATCAGATGTCTTAATTTCTCCTTTGACCTTTGGCATTTTAAAATCAATATCACCTTCAAGTTTTGGGGCTTTTTAATTTACCGTCAAAATCTGGGCTCTCTAATTCTGGACCTTTGATGTTCATTGTTTGACAATATCTGCTTTTCAGAGTGTTGATGTCAACTTTTGGACCCTACTTTTGCCCCTCTAATCCAAAATAATGGCTTCCAGCCCTCAGCTCTTCAGCTGACACATCATTCATCTCAGCTGCATGCACTCCTGCCTGCATTAATGCCCTCCAGAAAGCAGAACGGGTAGGTTCCTGCATGTTTTTCTGGCCGTCCCTTCTCGGCCCACGACCCATGGGTTGGCCAAATGATTTTTTCACAGTTTTCAGCTCTGTGCTCCTCCTTGTGAACGCACAGCGAGCGCGCCCCTCAGCACATTTCTGCTCGCACTCCCACAGGGTCACCCAATGACCCTGTAAATCAGAGTCCTCCGATGTTATCTGTCGGGCTGTTTCTACACAAACTTCAAACAACGGTCTTGAGTCTTGCAAAGCTCTGATTCGATGCGCTTTCATTTTCTGACCTCCACCTTTGTCCAACAGCCTCGAAAATCGAGCATCTGTGGATTGTGATATTAAACTCGACGGATTCCATCCGTCAGCCAACCGTGCAACATAAGCTCCGAATCGTTCCGGCAAAACATCACGCTCTTTCTTCCTCCTTATCTGACCGACCGCGCCCTCAGCTACATTAATCAAGCGGTCTAGCTTGCACCCTGTCTGCGCATCAGATAACAACTGTTTTCGTTGTAAAAACTGTTTCTCTTTCTTCTGAACTTCCTCAACACATTTCTCCTTCTTTCTCTCAAACTTTCCCCGCAAACGGGACACCTGCTCCACCGCCCCGTCAGCTACACTGCTCATTCTCCCAAACTGAGCGAGCCGTCCATTCAACAAGCAGGCGGTCCTCACATTCTTGTTTGCTCCATTGAGCCTGTATTTGCATTTTCTGATTTTATGCTGAAGTCCTGTCATTGGTGCCATCTTTCTGACCTCCTATTGCCTGCAAAAGCGGTCAAAACATCACTCGGACTATCTGCTTTCAGAAAAATTGTTCTAACAACTAAGATGAGCTTCTTCACACCTCTTCAAAAACAACAAAAAAAAAAAAAAACAACTGAGATGGGACTTTTTCCCATCCCGGTACAACTTTTTCTCAGTTCAGCTCACGCCTCCTCAGGCGTCTGAATAAACTTTTTTTCTCCTCTGTTTTAAATTCTCACACAACGGCTCGGGCGTCCCCTCCACCTCTTAAACACAAAGCCAGGGTTGGATAACCCGGCACAGCTTCAACGGACTCTTTGTCCAGAATGCAACTCGCATTCTCTCAACACTCTCTTTTTTTTTTTTCCTTCGTTTGAATATGGTGCAGCCGTTCAGAATTATTTATTTAAATTCTTAACATCCCATCCTCGTCGCCAAAAATGTATTGTGAAATTCTTTATCAAAAGGGCTCGTGAAACGGTCGGCAC
>NW_023624002.1:0-4036 GCF_014905685.2 Nematolebias whitei | reverse complement strand
GAGTGTGCAGCATGACAGAGGAGCTGACAGAGAGCAGAGCTATGACAGAACCCCCCCCTCAAGGTCCGGCTCCTGAAGGACCACCAGGCTGGAGAGGGTTCAGTCGATGAAAGTCTCTAATGAGGGTTTTGTCCAGAATATTGCGTGAGGGCACCCAGGAACGTTCCTCCAGGCCGTACCCCTGCCAGTCTACCAGATACTGGAGTCCTCTCCCCCACCTTCTGGATCGAAGAAGGCGTCGGACCGTGTAGGCTGGGCTCCCCTGAATGAGTCGGGCGGGTGGTGGGAGGTCGGTGGTGGGTCGAAAACGTGGCAGGACAAATGGCTTGAGTCTTGAGACATGAAACGTTGGATGAATGCGCATGGACCTGGGTAACTGATGTAGAGGATGGAAGAGAGTTGATTGCTTGTTCAATCCAAGGGAGGTTGGACGTCCATTTCCTCGGGTCCCCCTCGCAGAGGAGCCGAAGCTTGGTCTCCACCTCCTGGTTGGTACGCTCAGATTGTCCATCCGTTTGGGGATGAAAACCTGACGAGAGGCTGACCGAGATCCCTAGCAGGTTGCAAAACTCCCTCCAGAACTTGGAAATGAATTGGGGACCTCGGTCAGACACAATGTTCTGGGGGAGCCCATGGAGCCTGAAAACCTCCTTGGCCATGATAACGCTGAGCTCCTTAGAAGAAGGTAACTTGGGGAGAGGAACCAGGTGGACCATTTTAGAAAAACGGTCCACAATGGTCAATAACACTGAATTACCTTCAGAAGGGGGTAATCCAGTCACAAAGTCCATAGCAATATGTGACCATGGGCGTGAAGGAATTGGCAGGGGTCGTAGCAGCCCGGCAGGTGGGCGATTGGAAGACTTGGCACGATTGCATTCGGGACATGACTTGACAAAGTGCTTGGTGTCCTCCGTAAGCGTAGCCCACCAGAATCGGGCGCGAATGAGTTGGAGGGTCTTGGTGATTCCTGGGTGACAGAACAACTTTGATGAATGGCATAATTCAAGAACCTCTTTTACCTTTTGATTGGGGACAAACAGGCGCCCCCTAGGACAGGTGGGTGGACGTGGCTCGGAGAGTTGGACTTGTTGGAGATCGAGTTCTAATTGAGTCAAAGAAAGACGTACGGTCTCAGGCAGGATGAACTCGACCTCTTCTGAGGGCCCTTCCTTGACCTCAAAGACCCGGGACAGGGCATCCGGCTTGGCATTCTTGGGCCCGGGTCTGTAAGAGAGGGTGAAACTGAACCGAGAGAAAAACATAGCCCACCTGGCCTGACGGGGATTGAGTCTCTTTGCTGTGCGAAGGTACTCCAGGTTTTTATGGTCGGTCCATACCAAAAAGGACTTCTTCGCACCTTCCAGCCAGTGCCTCCATTCCTCCAGGGCCATCTTGACTGCCAAAAGCTCACTGTCTCCCACGTCGTAGTTTCTCTCAGCGGGGGAGAGTGCCCTGGAGAAGTAAGCACAGGGGTGGATCTTACCATCTGTGCTGCGCTGACTGAGGATGGCGCCCACCCCGGTGCTGGATGCATCGACCTCCACAATGAATTGTTTCTCGGGGTCTGGAGAGTGCAAGATTGGAGCAGAGGAAAACAATGTTTTGAGCTTCTGGAATGATTGGTTGGCAACGGAGTCCCAGATGAACTTGGTCTTAGATGAGGTGAGAAAATGAAGAGGAGCTGCAACTGAACTGTAGTTCTTAATGAACCTCCTATAAAAATTTGCAAAACCGAGAAACCTTTGCAGCTGTTTACGATCCTTGGGGTTGGGCCAATCCACCACCGCTGATACCTTCCCGGGTTCCATGGATACTTGACCTGGAGAAATGTTGAACCCAAGGAATGAAGTGGACACTTGGTGGAAAGCACACTTCTCTGCCTTGACAAACAAGTTGTTCTGTAAAAGGCGGGTTAAGACAGCTCTGACATGGCGACGGTGAGAAATGCTATCTTGTGAAAAGATAAGTATGTCATCAAGGTAAACAAAAGCGTAAATGTTAATCATGTCACGAAGGACATCATTAACCAGGGCTTGGAAAACGGCAGGAGCGTTGGTGAGGCCGAATGGCATAACAAGATATTCATAATGGCCATCTGCGGTATTAAAAGCCGTCTTCCATTCATCTCCCCGCCGTATCCTGACCAAATGGTAAGCGTTGCGAAGATCCAGTTTGGTGAATATCTTAGCATTTTGGATTATATCAAAAGCAGAGTTCATGAGGGGCAGAGGATACTTGTTCTTTATGGTTATTTTGTTAAGTTCTCTATAGTCAATGCATGGACGAAGTGACCCATCTTTCTTCCCTACAAAGAAAAAACCTGCACCAGCGGGGGATGCTGAAGGTCTAATGATACCAGCTTGGAGGGACTCTGTTATATATTTCCTCATGGACTCTTGCTCGGGACCAGACAAAGAATATAATCTACCCCGAGGGGGGGTAGAACCTGGGATCAGGTCAATACCACAATCGTATGGACGATGTGGCGGAAGGGACGTAGCTTTTGATTTATTAAAGACCTCTTTCAAATCATGGTACTCTTTAGGTACCTGACTTAGATTAGGATAGGTCTCCTCATTGGCTGTGACAAGGGCTGGTGAACTGGGTTGGCTCTGAATACATGTAGAATAACACTCATTAGCCCATCCTACAATCTCTTGGTTCCTCCAATCGATTTGGGGGTTGTGTTTGCGTAACCAAGTGGAACCTAAAACCACTGGGAGTTGGGGTGAATCAATAACAATGAATCTGATCAGTTCCGAATGGTTGTTGGCCGACACCATGGTGACTGGAACAGTTTCAAGACTAGATTGACTTAAAGGATGACCATCTAAAGCGAGGACCTTATGGTTGTTAGGTGATGGAACAATGGTCAGATCTATGGATTTGGCAAAGGTTTTATCAATGAATTCCGTGTCGGCCCCTGAATCAATAAAAGCTGAGACGATGACGGGTTGACCACCCTTTATTATGAACTTGACCTTGGACTTGGACATGATAGGTGGAGAGGACTTGATCTTATGACTAAGACTCAACAGGAGCCTCTCTTCTCCTGCTGAGCCTGGTCTTTTACTGGACAATGATGACAATCATGATTGCCTTGACCACAATAAAAACAGAGATGGTACCTCCTCCGACGTTCTCGTTCCTGGGTGGTCAGACGACTTCTTCCTAGTTGCATGGGTTCCGTAGCATACAGAGGATCCTGAGGGCTCTTGGTTTGTTCCGTTTTAGGTTCATGATCCACAAGGTGATGTCTGGTTCTGGACATGGCTGTGGCCTTGCCTCGACTCTGTTCACGGTCACGCTCACGCTCACGCAGGCGAAGGTCAACACGGGTGGTCACCTCCTCCAGCTGGCGTAGGGATGAGGGATAGTCCATTGTTGCCAGCACATCCTTAACATCTTCATTAAGCCCCCTGAAGAAGGCGTCAGTGAGTGCGTGTTCATCCCAATGACTGTCTGCTGAAACAGAGTGAAAGTGAATGATGTATTTGGTTACAGAATCCTTGCCTTGTTTAATATCAAAAATTCTTCGGGCTGCCTCTCTCTCAGGGAGGATGGGGTCAAAAACCCGACACAACTCTTTGGAAAATTCAGAAAAATTACGACATACCACGCCACCTTTTAACCATTCAGAAGTGCCCCACGTCTTGGCTCTTCCAGCGAGAAGTGAGACAGCATAAGCTACTTTAGCATGCTCAGTGGGAAAACATGAAGGTTGCAATTGAAATTGAATGTCACACTGAGTCAAAAATGGTCGACATTGCTCAGGCTCACCTCTGAAATGTTCAGGGGGGGCTAACCGTGGTTCTCTTGGTGCAGGAGTCAACAGGGTTTGGTTGATGACTTGGTTTGACTGTTGGGACAAAGCTTGAAGAGAAACAACCATTTCCTGAAGCCCTTTCTCAAGTTTACTAACAGCCCCTTCTACCTTAGAGCACCACTCTCGGGTTGGTGTTGGATCCATAATGGCCAGATTCTACTGTCATGAACCAGAGGCCGGATCGCAAACAACAACAACAACCACTGA
>NW_023624001.1:0-4036 GCF_014905685.2 Nematolebias whitei | reverse complement strand
CCCACAAAACACAGAAGTTAGCATTTAAATGCATACAGCATCCATCTAAGTTTTGATCGGGACTCTCTAGTGCTGGGTGCCGGATCAGAACCAGAGGTGTTCAGGTGGGCGCTGAAGTTGGGTCTGTGAAACTGACCAATGAGACGGTTCAAAGACGTTGTCAGTCAAGCACAACTGACACAAGAACAAAGAACTTGTCAGCCAAGTAACGTGACTTTTCAAAGATCTAACAGTCCAACAGCGAACTGAATTAACTGTCCAGAGGGGGTCCTGGAGTTTATCCACAGCGAGAATATCCAGTCAAGTATGGTTGGATGATGGGCGGTCTTGCTCAAGTCTCAAGTCTTGCTGTATGCTGAGATGAACTGCTGCACAAAGCTGAACTGGTCTCCAGACCGAGGGAGACAAACTGAAGAGCTGGTGGTCAATCTGTCCAAGGTCACTAACATCAACTGCAGCCTGACGGAGGTGTCAACCCCACATTTGGTCTGTGATGGTCATCTAAGCGCCTTGGTGTCGTGATCAAAACTGCAGTTGGCTTTGATAATAATCACTCACATAGACTCATTTTGAGACAGGTGACACAACATGACACAGAAGTACTGATGTGGGAGGGCTAGATGATTCGCCCTTCTCCAACTGCTCTGAGATGAAAATTGTTTTATTACCTCTAATGCTCCACACCCCTGAGCAAAATATTGATTTTTAACTTTCCGTTTATACAGGTCAGGAAGTCTCGTTCAAGAGAAACCTGTACCTGAGACCTGATTTGGATGAAGTTCACTAATGTTTTCTAAAATAATACTAAATGGTTGTCTTTGCCTTGAAGGAGCTCATTTGGTGGGTCTGGTTTGATACAAAGGATGAAATTTATTTAATGGTTGACTCTTTGCTAAATTATAGGAGAGCTTGGGTTGTATTTGGCTATTTGTTTGCAAAACCTGGGTTGAATAACAGTAGTGGAAAGATTAAAACTACGCCATAGTTTATAGTTCTGAAACTAATACTCAAACTGGGTGTTAGTGGATTACAGAAGGTAATGTTTCATATTTGAAACAGAAAACTGTTTCAAAAAGGAGGAAGGTGAAGGCTGCTCTTAGCAGGGAACAGTTCATACAATGATTAGATCATTACAAAATATACAAAAATAACTTCTTAGGGTTTTATATTTAAAAAAGCCAGTAGTAAGTCTGAAGCGTTTAAAGGATCATTTAGGATAATCACATTGACATTTGAAAAGTGGAATAAATCAGAAGCCTACAAAACGACATTGCACTTGTATATTGTAGATATCGGTTTAACAACAGTATTTTTTTTTTCTTTCTTTGTTGTGATGTGTACAGATTCCAGAAAAGGGGGACGCCCCTATCCTGAAGTGGATTTGTGCAAAGGTTAAGGGGAAATGGGGTGGTTCGATACTATTAAACACAACTGACTTGACTGGACTGGACTGGACTTATAGTTTAATTGGGCTAATAAAAGGTTTCATGAACAAAGTATTTTTACCACATTTTTCTCGTTCTCTCTCTTTTATTTTCCTCTTTTTCTCTTTTCCTTCCTTGCTCTTTCTTCCCTTCTCTAGCACAGACAGGTACCTGGATGGAAGATTAAATTCTTTTTTCTCTCAGTGTTGTAGGTCAGTTGTTTTAAAACTTGTAAGGTTATATTGTACTTTGATGTTGTGCGCAATCGATTTAATGAAGTTACTTCCACAGGCTCCAGAAGAAGGGAGGCTGGCATGGGGGATTGCTTATTGCAGGGTGTTGTTGTGCATGTTTTAACTTTACTAATTGTAGGTAGACCTGTTGACTGCAAAGGCTTTGAAGGATGAAAGAAGAGACGAGAGAACACAGATATCCCTGGAGAAGTCCAGTATGTACCTCATTTCAGTTTCAAGTGTATAGATGAATGTAAGAATAGCATTTTATTTCAGTTTTTCAAGTTTGTTTTATTATAACATTACAGTGTAAGAGTTCACGCTAGCAGTAGTAATAATGACCATCAGGGTGTCCCATAATTAAGAAACAGGTTTTACTCACTAGGAAGTAACCACAGTCATTTTTCCAGGCCCACAAATGGGTCATGGATCCCACAGATAAAATAATCAAAAGGCCATGCAGGGTGTTTAACAATTCGCAAGCTTTGGTGTCCAGCTTTTCTCACCAGGAGGGAGAATCTCTGACCGAGGAGACAGACTCACATCGGACTGGGTCCTGCTGAAAAGAGGGACAGGACCCCACCAGGTGGTGGAGAGAACATCACACGCCATCAGTCTCCAGAATGAGAGTGACACCTGTTACGACCACAACCAGGGCACCCCTGGAGAGGAGCGGAATCGATTGCTGGACCTGATTGAGGCTGATCTGCTGGAACATCACCTCCCCACTACACCTGGAGGAGGTGACAGGACCTTCGTGGGAGCTCATTCTTTGCCCATTTGTTCTGGTTGGAAAAAGGCAGTAGCAAACGTTGGAGAAGGAGTCTCCGCTCTGCCTAAAGTCGGTCAGTCAGGTGTATCGGGTAAGGACGAAGATTACCAGCCCTGACCGTGAAGAACAGAAGACGCATCAAACTGATTTTAGTTTTGTCCCAATACACACGTCATTTAGAATGTTTAATCAGACTGATAAGGTTCTGAGGACTTTACATGAAGATATCTCCGCGGGCCGAATCCCGCCGAGCACCAAAGTACCCTTGTGGACGAACAAGGCCTCCCACCGCAAGCTCAAGAACTGAAGACCTGCTAGATAGTACTGTTTAAATTGAGGGTGTTGGCTTTTCCTGTTTAATATGAGTGTCTAGTCTTTCCTTTCAGTCATTCTGAAAAATAACCAGAGAAGGGTCGTGGATTCAATTGAAAACTCTTAACTATTCAAAATTTTACTCCATTCAATTGGGCATGTCATCATTCTAAAATCCCACGAGGTATTATAAAGGTGGTTTAAAAAGAGGTCAATTTTGGTATTAGGGTGGAGTTTTACTTATTTTAGTGTGGGACATTTATCTCTTACTAGGAGTGTTGTAGTTTTTTCATATTTTTATAAAGGTTTATGCACTTGGTATTTTTTTTTTACAGGTTTTGAAGGGTTTGAACCAGGGGTCTGGTCCAGGACCCCTGGAGGGTTGCAGTAAGTTTCGGTCATTTCCATATGGACAAATCCAAAAAGGGGTGATCTCCCATGAAATGGGGAGATCAAAAGAGGGAATGTTGGATTTCATATTTTTATACCTTTTTATATTTCCTATCAAGCATTCAAATGTCATGTATACAAAGTGTGTGTGTGTCTTTCTTCCAGGGTTGCACTATATTTATAGAAAATGTTTGCTAATTCTAACTAGTTGACCTTTAAATATAATCTCATATTAGCTAAGGATAATTTTACAAGTACACATTTGATATATTACAAGCAATCAAATCATGCCAGATAGCAGACTGATTAACATAAATAAAGCTAGAACACATTTCTTTAATTTAGACAATATAGTTTGACTAAATAAGATCCCTCAGGATCTCTCTCTTAATAATAACCATTGACATTTAATCATTGTTGAATACAGGGTCGGTTTAGCTGAGAGGACACAGGGTTAATTGTCACAGTAAGCTCCAACAGCAAAAGTATAAAAAGGATCAAGTAAGAACACGCAAACATGAGTTAGATAACAATTAATAGTTATTAATTATTCATAGAAATAAACAACTTTAACTCAAATCATTTGGTATCACTAAGGTATAATCACGTTAAACAAACAGCTAAAACGAACGATTTCAGTGAGTCAAAACTTCTTATCTGAAATGTAGATATTAACGTCCTTGAGGGGGCGGGCTAGAGTCGTAACCCTAGCAACAGAAGCTAAACCAATCAGAAAGCTAGCCTTCTCAAACTGTGATAAAAGGCCGGAAATGACACACGCCCACCGAGCATTTCCGGGAGGCGCACACCGAGACGGTTCGTTCTTTAATGCTCCAAAATATATGCATATATTTTAATAATGTAATTGTTTGTCTCTGAATATCTGTAACCCATGTTTTGTCAAA
>NW_023624000.1:0-4036 GCF_014905685.2 Nematolebias whitei | reverse complement strand
ATCCATTTTCTTTACCCGCTTATTCCATTTTGGGTCACGGGGGTCGCTGGTGCCCATGTCCAGCAATCACTGTGCGAGGGGCGGGGTACACCCTGGACGGGTCGCAAGTCCATCACAGGGCCACATAGAGACAAACGAGACAAACAACCATTCACTTTCTCACTCACACCTAGGGACAATTTAGAGTTACCAATTGGCCTAACATGCATGTTTTTGGTCTGTGGGAGGAAACCGGAGCACCCGGAGAAAACCCACGCATGCACGGAGAGAACATGCAAACTCCACCCAGAAAGGCCCCTGGACCGGGGTTTGAACTAGAGACCTGCTCGGTGAGAGGCAGCAGCTCTATCAGTTGCGCCACCGTGCTGCCATATATATATATATATATATATTATTTTTATTTTTTTTAACAGTGATCTGATTGAGCCCTCTATAATCTATCAAGGGACGTAAGGTTTTGTCTTTCTTAGCCACAAAGAAAAATCCTGCCCCAACATGGGAGGTGGAGGGACGGATTATCCCTGAATTTAATGATTTGGAAATGTATTCTTACATAGAATCGCATTCTGAACTGGACTAATTGTAAAGGTGGCTAGAAGGGAGAGGAGCCCCTGGCAGCAAATCAATAATACAATCAAAGGGACGGTGTAATGGTAAAGATAGAGCCCTTTGTTTGCTAAACGCAGGAGCTAGGTCATGATAAACAGCAGGGATCTTAGACAAGTCAACATGATTGGAGACCTCAATGCGTTTAATAGTGGAAGGTATAGCAGTCTTAAACAATTATTTAAGCAGTGTGGGCTCCATTGTTCCATTCAATTTCTCCTCCAGTTCATTATGGGGTTGTGTTCCCTGAGCCAAGGGAAACCCAAAATAAGCTGTGTGATGGGTGAATCAAATACAAAAAACTCACTGTATTCATGATGGTTCCCAGAGATAATGAGATGCACAGGTAGATAGGGTTGGGTATCGAGAATAGAGAATCATTTGGAACTGGGACTAACTGTCCTGTTTTCCCAGAATCGTTCGAAATATTTATTTTCGTTTCCTATGCTCAATGCCTAGTCCTCCAACTGGAAATAGAAGCTGCCCGCCAAACACCAACGAAGAAGAAGCTGCCCGCCGAAAACCAACTAAGTGCTCGCATACATGGAGAGTGAGTGGCCGTGATCGAAAGTGTGGCTTAATTTTAATGAAATGGCCAGTCAGCTCAATGCAGCACTTGCAATAATTTTATATTGTACAAAGGAAGGTGTAGAAGTAACAAAGTGGCTTGTCTTTGAACTGCTCCGCCGGACTATTTTCGGTTCCTCCTTCTCCGGCATCAGGTAAATAAAACTATAAACTACATATCATACCAACATTAAGGCAGCTAACAAGTTATACTCGACTTAAAGCGGTAGGTCAACTCAAATACAGATGCTATGCTTTTTCATTCAACCTTTATTTAGACAGGTAAATCCCATTGAGACTCGAGGACTCATTTACAAGAGAGACCTGATTTCAACAAAGAATGATGACAACAATGGACAACAGCGACAACAATAAACAGTTATAAAAAGTCATACTACAGTTTTTTATTATTATTTTTTTATAACAAATAGGATGGCTAAAAGAAAAAGGTAACAAAAAACCAGCTAGATTCTAAGGTGAATGTAGAAAACTAAAAACAGGAACATGTCTGCATTGATCCCTGCCAGGAGTCCAACAGATTCTTAAAGCCACTTAGAGAGGTCAAAGTTGAGAGCTTCAAATGTTTTTGTAAAGTATTCCAGGAAACAGGACCGAAGTAGGAGAAGGCCCTTTTGCCTAGTTCAGTCCTCACTGAGGGAACACTGCAGGTAATAATGTCCTGAAAGTGCACGCCATAGCTGCACTTACGCAGAGACATGTAGGAGGAGATGTATGAAGGCAGCAGACCAAGAAGTGATTTAAAGATGAAAATGTACCAGTGGGAGAGTCTGTGTGAAGTTGATGATGTCTAGTTAACCAGTGAATACAGGGTGCAGTGGTGGGTATGATAATCACAGCCAGTTATGAATCTTAGTGCACCGTGATAGACAGCATCCAACATCTGCAGGGTTCTTGTAAGAGCATTCATGTAAATAATGTCACCGTAATCAATGGAGGGAAGGAAAGTCACAGATACAAGGCGTTTCCTAGCATTCAAATACAGATGCTATGCTAACGTTAGCTCATGTATTTTTTCATAGACAAATGATCCGAAATGGCTAATAATGTTAGCCAGGCTCCATAATGTGCTCCTCCGTTCACCATAGCGTCCAAAATATGTAGGTGCAACAATTTCAATAATTTCCTGCGTGATCAATAAAGTTCTATCTTATCTTATCTTATCTTATCATATCTTATCTTATCTTATCTTATCTTATCCACTACAATAATTAAATGAAGAGTGCCACAGAATGGTTACAGCATATATTGTGAAAAGGTTGCATCCCTTTTCAGATGTGGAATCACTAACATTTATGTTAGTTAGGCAATGACAATAGAGCTAAGCTAATTAATAGTCCATCCTAAGCTAACGTTGCAGTAACAGGGACATGTTTGTTTATATGTTTGCAGGGACCTGGTGAAAAACATAAACCCAAGTACACACCACCTACCATGGACCACTTGTCAAATAAATTAATCCCATCTTGTTATAAGGTGGAGAAAAGCAGCTCTGTGTTTTAAACAGAAGACGTATAATTGTGTCTGGGAGCAGATCCAGAGAAAGCTGATTGAGCAGATGAAATGTCATTCATGCCCCAATGCCCTTTTCTGCTATTAAAATCTGAAATTTAAATGCTAGTAATGTTCTTTGTGGTCAACAGAGGAAGACTGTGGAAATGATGGGGTCACCATGCAGTCTGAGGAAAGGCCTGAGAATGAGGGAGTGGAGGATGAGGAGGAGCGTGTAAGTGTATGAAGTATGAAGTATGATAGCTGAAATTTTATACATTCTCAATCTTAATAATGATCATGCCTTTAATGATCACTTTTTACTGATAATATTGATGAACCTGTTGTTTGTTTAGGAACCGCCTCCCTGCAATCTGTTTAGAAAGTCTCTACTGGAGGAACTTTTTGCTGAGGAAGAGGCACAGAACATAATGACACAGCTCCATGTCCATGAAGAAACAAGTGGAGAGAGGGCTGCAGATGTACAAGGACGTTCCAGCCGTTCTTTCTGAGGACCTGCTGCTGGTGGTGGAACCAACTGTAGAGGAAAGAGTCCTCAGATTGTTGAATTTTTATTAGTAATTTTATTCTGAAGGGGCACCACTTGCTTTCCAGTTCTTAAGCATGAAAATTAATAATCAGACTCAAGTTTTGTGCTCTAGTGAGTTCTTTTCTCGTGTTTAATGGGCATTCAAATCAGTTAATACACACAGATATGCCAAAATAATCACAAATTTAGTTGATTTTATGTATTTGTTAAGGTTGCGCGGGGAACCCAGATGTTATGAGACCCAGAACGAGGCAGACACAGGGGAAGTACAAAAGAACAGTGTTTATTATGTACATCTAAAAAAGTTAAATCTGGTCCTCTGGACATTCAAAAAAGCAAAACAAAGCAAATCAACAAAAAAATGTAGAAACGTTTCGTCTCTCATCCAAGAGACTTCCTCAGTCTGAGGAGCTGTATTCAGCTCAGTCTCTTAAATAGCACCGTCTCAGAGTGGATCAACTAGTTTTGCTGCTGACAACCAAAACCAGCTGATCACATGCTCAAGAAGGACCATCAGCCTAACAATGGATCATTAGCACACTGATGGCTGTTTACTGTTCACAGAGGGCTGAGTGATACTAGCAATCACAGCATTGTAAGAGGGGGACAGTTGAACCCGGAGGCCTCCACCCCTGGTTAACGATAGACGATTTATTTTCACAAAAATGGCCTCCTTTACTCCTCTCTCAAACCATCGTTCTTCTCTGTCCAGGATGTGAACATCTTCATCCCTGAAAGAGTGACCGCTGGCCTGGAGATGAGTGAAGACCGCAGAGTCCTGGCCTGATGATGTTGATCTTCTGT
>NW_023623999.1:0-4036 GCF_014905685.2 Nematolebias whitei | reverse complement strand
AAGAACTCGCGAAATGTATGAATATATCCTGCATATGTCATACTACATATTGGTGGCCCGGAATGTGCTCATAAATGACTGTGTATTCGTGTAAAGATTGATATTACATGTTGGCATGAAAAATAACAGTTTTGTCAGCTGTGATTGAACGCAGCGTGCTGGAGCTGCCGCTTGAAGTGGAACGCTGCATGTTGAAGCGTGTTGTGCTGTGATGCTTGAAAGCTCACAGAAATAATGCAGCTAGTGATGTTTTGAAAGCTGAAATAGTGTCATTAAGTGTTTTTAAAGCTGAAATTGTACGCCTGTTACGTGTAACTAAGCTGATGAGCTGTGGAAAACATTATTCTGTTTAAAAGGACGGAGGTTCTGCTGCAAGACCCGGCTGTGGTCCGGCTCGGTTCTGAAAAAGTTCGAACGAGTTGTTTTTAAATGGTTTAAAAGACGTTGTGCCACGGAGCGCCGCCTCCACTAAGCTCAGAGAGTTAAACGTTACAATTTTTAACAGAAAAAGTGCATTTTGACAGTTTAAAAGACGAAAAGTTGACGAACTTATTTCAGGCTAATCTAACATGCTAGTTGGAAAAAACGCTTCGTGATTGGTTGGATTTGCTGTTGTGGAGCGCTCTGATTCGCTGAGAAGTTGAATGACGTGCCTACGTCACTTCCTCTCACCCCTGTGCTGCTTTGTCATTGGTGATTTCAGTCACGTGACCCGGAAATGAAACTCGTTTTCATAGGGAAATAAAATCTGCTTTTTAAAGTTCAAAAACGCTTTAAAAGCTGTATTCTGATGCGTTGTTCTAGTCTTCAAAGTCTAATTGCTAAAATTTTGCCACGCTTGTGTAAAAAATCCGTTCAGAAATGTTGGTTTTAACCGAGTCTAGCCAATGCTAATTTTTAGCTAACAGCTAACGACCGGACGCCACAGGAAGTTATAGCTCCCCTACTGGACAACACTAACAGTGTCTGAGTTAAAATTAATAAGGTTGTTCTGCCATCTTCTGGAGAAACTTGAGAACACAGGTTTCACTTCACTTTTTAGGTTATTTTAGTGAAATTGAACGTATTTTCTTTTTTTAAAGGCATTTTTGAGTTAATAAACGTTCCTCAAAGCTGAATAATCACTGTTATCTTGCACTTAAAAAGTAAGAGGTATTTATGCAAAAAAGAGGCATTTACCAGGACATTTTCATTCACTGAATTCCTCAAACAAGGAGGTACAAAATGAAAAATTAGAAACTTTTTAAAAATAGAAACAGTTACAGATATTCACAGAGTTGAAAAAAGTTTACTCATTTGCTAAAAAGATAGTGCACGTTTAATTGATAAATCACTAAATAAGAGTAAATATATCAGACAAAGAGACTTTTCTGGTTTTATTTATTTTGAAAAAACCTAAAACATTAAATTCTCCTATTTAATCTTTAAATAGAAGAAAAATGGCAAGCGACGAAGAAGAAGAGCATCCTTTAAACTCCCAAACAAATGATGATATCATTTTGGGGGCCTTACATATTTTAACAACTCAACTTATTGGCAAGGAAATACAGCAATTAGAACAACTCAATGAAATTCAGAGACATGAAGAGCTGAAAAGTCTGGCAGCAGGAACATTAGAGCCAGAGAGTAAAAAGCTTAGCCAGGAACGGTTAGCAAAAATCTCCCTGCTTCTAAAAGCAGAATTGGATGAACGGTCGGAACGCCTTGTCTGGATGTCTAAAAGACATGAGAGGGAGCTCTCAGAAATGCAGGCGTCATTACAAACACAATCTTATGAGAAGATTAGTGAAAAAGACCGTCAATACGAAGCTGCGTGCTCAGACAATGAACAGCTACAAAGAGAGTTGCAGCTCGCAAAAATGGAGCTGGAACAATGCAGAATAGATAAACACAATCTACAACAGCTACATATGCGTTTAGAAAGTGACTATTATACATCCCAGGAACATTTAAAAAAATGTGAGGAGAAACTAAAAGCAGCAACAGATAAAGGTAATGAAGTTGGGCTAGGTGACCTGGAATCCAAACCAGACCCTGAACAGAGTCGGGGTAATACACCAAAACCTCAACGACCTTTTTACTCACCCAGTGTTTTTAGACCCATCCAAACACCTACACAAACGGGCAGAGCAACACCCCCACAACCGATCACGCATGTGAGACCATTGATATCTTCTCCTTCAATGGATGATTTGCAAAAAATCTCAAAATATGTACAACGCTTTGTACCTGGACCGATGGGCTCATCTGGAACAAAAGCGTACCTCAGAGATCTGGAGTTCAGATTGAGATCTTATCCTAATGCTACGGTAGAGGATAAAATCAGTCTGATACGGCTCACTTCGGACAGAGAGGTGTTTACCTTCATCGAGCGTCTACCTGATGCAACGAGAAGGGATTACAACCTTCTGTGTGAAGCTTTGATCAAAGAGTACGACTCCTGCACAGGACCAGCTGGATACCCAGCCGCAGAAAAGGTCATGCAGGGTAAAGCTGAACATCCAAAAGTTTATTACAAAAGAATCTTCCAAGCTTATTTCGGTAACAGAAATGAAACCAGGATAGAGGAAGAAGAAGGTTTTAAATTTGTTTTCAGCAAAAATCTCCACCCTGACATACAAACGTCAGTGCAAATGATGGCAAATTTCAGAGAAAAATCCATCAGTGAGATTAAACAGTGCGCTGTGAATGTGTTTGAGGCATGTTCTCATGCCAAGACGCCCAGAGAAGTGTTTCCTGGTGTAAAGGTTAAACCCCACTCCCTAAAATTAGAAGGAAGGCGTTCATCGCCACCCCCTCCTAAAAAAGGAGAAAAAAGGCAGTATTTTCAGACTAACAAACTGCATCATGAAGGTGCACGCTGGGACAAAAAGGCTCCTCCTTCAGAGGACGAACGTGATTATCGTAAATGGGACCAGCGGAGGACGCAAAAATATGGGAACCGAGAGGACCCATATTATCAGGGGACGTCCGGAAAGGAACCCCAAAAAGACGTACCTAGCCGCCTCCCACCTCGGACGAAACGTCCCGAGGCGAAAAAATCACAAAAGTTCCAGAAAAAAGGCCCTCCACCTCTGAGCTCGGAAGAGACAGAAAAATTGCGCGAAATGTTAGAAGATTTGAAACACACTGACAAGGGAAGCCGACCAAAAGCACTATGCAGTGAGGTACTCACTATTACATCTCTGGGCGCGAATGACAACACTACAGATGTCGGTGAAACACACCAAGACATTGCTGTTGTTGCCTCAAACAACCCCTCATCGGATGAAGGGGGGGGTAAACACACACACAAACGATGACGAGTCATCGCAAGCTGAACACGCAGAAACAGCTACAGCTGTGCTGACGGTTCAGACAAACCAAGATTACACAAGCACTTCTGAACGCATGAAGAAGCGTCAGAAAAAACCCAAGAGGTTTCTGTGTAACTTTATCAGAAAGGGGGTCGCCAAAAAGGCGTACCTGTCAGTAACACTCGAAGGTGTCCTCACACACGAAGCACTTCTGGACGGTGGAGCAGACATAACAATTATGTCAGCTAAACTGTTCGAGGAGCTGAGGACAGCCGCAGCCGAGAAAAACAGGATAATACCTCTATCTGATTGTGCTATAGAAATGCAGGGTCTCTCAGAGAATAAAACAACCCTGACAGCTATAGCAATGGTTCACATGCAGATTGGCAATATGACACTGTACCACCCGGTACACGTGACTCATGTTGACTCATTCCCATTTTTGGTTGGCCAGGATTTTATAAATCGCTTCAACGCGATTATAGATTATGGTGATCAAACAATGTGGACAACAGTGAGCAAACCACTGCCAATAGATATGCCTCCGGTGTGTGACACAGACTGCCCAACAGCAGGTACCGCGGAAGGCACAAAGGACTCCTCAGCCGAGGACACGAACCCGGTGAGTACTCCTCTGACATCATGTGAAACCAATGAGACCCACCAAGTGGTCCAAACTCTGACTCAACAAGACAGCCTCCTCTGTGAGCTGGAGCAGTCAGAGTCCACCAAACACTACC
>NW_023623998.1:0-4037 GCF_014905685.2 Nematolebias whitei | reverse complement strand
ACTCTCTTTAAGTATCTGGAAAGAGACCTGCAGCCTGTCTTTCCTCCACTTTCGCTCCGCCCTCCTACATTGCTGCCTAACGGCCTTGGTGCCGCTAGTTAGTGACCAAAGCTAACAGCAGAAATAAAGGCTTTTACTTTGATATTTTATAGATAAGGGAATGCAATTTTTACTGCATTCATAAGTTTGTCCATGCCCCCATATTTAAATTTGTCTTCTCGGTTGTTCTGCACGAGATGCTCAATTTCGTTGAACCAGATGACTGGACATTGCTGTTGGTTACCTTTCAACACGAGAACAGGTATTAACAGCTCATCATCTATGGAAGTCCGCTTGAAGGAGACTTCCAGCCAGCCAGTGTATGGCATGTCAGTACCATTAGCTGCTTCCATATGTAATGAGTCTATGGGATCCACCAGCTCAGTAACATCTCTCAGCTGCAGGTCATGTAGGTAATTCTCTTTCCAGACCTCATCTATATCACATATTTGTGAACCTGTGTCCCAGAGTGCTTGAGTATTCTGTCCATTCACGAGACACTTGATAAGACATTTTTGTCCTAATTCTCTTATAGTTAGATTTTAATCAGCAGTTTAGATCTTTTTCTACTCAGATCGTTCACATAGCTGTCTAACCTTTTGCTGAATCCCTGAACATGAATGTGGCTTACAGTCAATTTTGTGAGCAGGCCAATGTGTTTTCTGACATGTTTTTGAGCTATAAAGTGCAGTTTTACAACTTAAACAGCATTTTAATTCCTTCTTCATTTTCTTTTTTCCACAGTTCACAGAGAAATGGGACTTATGATTAGCTTTGGCTGCCCCACATCCCACAGAGGCAACCCTATTTAGTTTAAAGGTCCCCTATATGTTGAGTGAGTTGTTCTGTCTGCTCTACAGCCTGCCCTGAAATACTCAGTACTTCCACATTTGAAGCAATGCTGACAATATTCCTCAATGGCTTGGACACAAGCAAAGCATCTGGGTTGTGGGCATGGTCTTTGGTAATATTGGTGTGGAGCAAACCTTTGTTGAAATTGTGCAGTCTCTCTCATCCGTCCTGGGCCATACAGGGGCCTGCACTCCTGCAGCGCTTCTGGGTGCTGCTGAACATAAATGGCAACATTGGTGACATAGACCTGAAGGACTATTCTGTAGGTGGGAACATTGGACTTGTAGTAAACACTTGTTCTGAACTTCATGGGGGTTGCTTTGGCTGTGTAGTAGGGTTTTTATTGATTGTTTCCCTAATCTGGGTCACTTCGGCCCTCATGTCTTTTAATAACACCATGTCAGAACGCATCTCTCTGATCTCAGATAACAAGCCAGGGGACATGTAAGATCGGCATGTTGGGGTATTGGACAAGCGTACCAAATTTCATGTTTCTACGACAAACTTAAGGTTACCGCGGAGGGTATTTTGAAAATGTCTAGGTGGCACTCTTGATACGTTTCTGTTGCGATTTTTGCCACGCTCTTAAAATACGTAAATTTTCACCAGTCCTGATGCGTCCGCCAAATTTGGTGACTTTTGGGCTATGTTAAGGCCCCCAAAAGGCCAATTCATTTGACAGAAAAAATTGCAGCTCGGGTCTGAACAGAGCGATTACAATAGGCCTTTGCAGTGCTTCGTTGTACGATAAACAGGAAGGCGGCCATTTTGGAATGCCTGCCCAATTTTCACAACTTTTGGGCGGTTTACAGCCTCCGCATTTGAACAAACTCCTCCTAGGAATTTCGCTCAATCGGTTTCAAACTTGGCCATTTCGGTCAAAAGGCATGGGGGACGGGATGCAAGGTTATCTAAACGGTTCGTTTGAAGGGGTGGGGCCAGACCTCAAAGTTTGACATCTTGCCACAAAAAACGAAACGCTAATAGCTCTTACACAAAAACTGTCTGAGACATCAAACCTTCAAAGATTGATCCACATCCGGTCCTCTGCAAGACTGAATGGTCAAATCACGACATAACTTAAGCCACGCCCCCTGACAATAGGAAGTATAAAGTTTTACGTTGAACGATCCCTATCTGGCCCCTGTTACCTGATCAGCATGATGGTGTGTCCAGTGACCGAAGACATATTGGTATAACTTGCTTTCCAACACTGACAGTTTTGGGTAGCGCATGTGGGCGGCGCGACGTGGCCAAGGAACACGTAACGCCGTCGCCATACGTTTGGCTCTAAATTCCACAGATTTTAACCGAGGTGCACTGAAATCAGTATGATCAATCATTATCCACCCCTTGAACAGGAAGCCATGATAAGTGGCCAATAGCTTCCACAGAGCCCCCTAGAATATTTTAAAACCTCAGCCCCAAGCCATTTTTTGACCGATAATTCTGAAACTCGGTGAACTTCTGTATCTTCACAGGATCTATGAAAAAGTTTTTTTGAGCCCTGGTCCAAACTCAACAGGAAGTCGGCCATTTTGGGTCAAAGGGTCATTTTTGGGCATTTCTAAAGGCGAATTTTAACAAACTCCTCCTAGGAATTTTGAGTGATTGCCTTCAAATTTGGTTGATAAGTCCTTAACACATTGAGGAGTAAAAGCTATCAAAGCGTTCGGTTTCGTATATGTTAAATGGGCGTGGCCAGGCCTCAAAGTTGCGCTTCACGCCATAAATTTCCAAACGCTGTAACTTTCACAATGAAAGACCGAAATGCACAAAACTTGGCATGACTCATCCCGGTTGGATGCCCAACGATCCACTGTGGTCATGTTTTGACGTCATCAAAGCCCCGCCCCCTCGGAATAGGAAGTCTCTTTTAACTTGGAATGCTCCCTCTTTGACACCATTGACCTAATCAGGATGATCCTGTGTTAGAAGACAGATCATATGGTCTGACTTGATTTAAAGCACAAACAGTTTTTGCTTGAGGATGTGAGAGTGGCGGGGTGGAAAATTAATTCATGATTGATTCATGACATAACGTAAGCTCCTCCTACTCAGAGAAAAAAACGTAATTATTGGACGACACTTCCAGCTTTGCACTGTGTAAGATATTAGACTGAAACTTTGTTCGCTAACTGTTGATTACCACACATGACATGATGAAAAGCATAAAGGAAATGCTTGTCAAACATTCACCACAAAACAGGAAGTCACCATAACTCCTGTCTGGAAAGTCAGATTTTGCCTATAGAGCTTTAGAGCGTGACGTCACTTGTCCGCAGTGTGGTGGCTGATGGGATAGGATTGGGCTGGATCCTCCATTTTTATTGCCCTCCATATTAACTGTCGCTTGCAACATTTTTCGCTGACTTTTTATTTTTATTTTTATAATCTAAGTAGGAACAGTTTAGCGATGGGCCGAACTTGCTACGTTATTGGATGTAATGTCCGGTCACATGACCGAAAAGATAAAAAGATCGAAAACTGACTTTCATTTTATAGTTTCCCCGCCTGGAAACAACGCGAGGGAGCTCATGTGTCCGACGTAACAAAAAGGAGACGAATGGCCTGGATATCTGCTGTGAGACGTCCTGATATAACCTTCTCCAACATCAAAAGATGCCTGCTAGTTTGTTCCAGACATTTCCATTCAGGTGAGTATTTTAATTCGGTTTGTTGGTGTTGTGCCGTAAATTTTTGCCATGATTTTGTCAGAGTGTACTCATGTTTAGGCTGTGTTCAGTTCATAGTGGGCCAACCTAATTTAGATCGGGTTTATTGTAACGTAGTCCGAGTTTAGACAGAGTGGACATCTGTGTTATTGTGAAATAAACTGTTTAAAGTTTCTAGTGTTGTCACTTTTACTGTAGTAATACTGATCTGTGTTCTGATATGTTTTTTTCAAGGCAAACCTTCAGATGAAATGGATGATTTAAATCCTGACTGGGCTCCAACACTGCACATGGGTCACTCTGAGGTGAAAGTGTCAACATCAGACCGACATACTCGTCGATTAAAGCAAAGTTACAGCAAATCACAAGGGGAAGTTGAAGGCCATGCAGCGATGGACACGGCAGATCACCAAGTGCTGGAGGCTGCAGGAGTGGAGCATCAACAAGTGCTGGAGGGTGCAGGAGTGGAGC
>NW_023623997.1:1077-4038 GCF_014905685.2 Nematolebias whitei | reverse complement strand
TACAACAACACTCCCTGTATGAGAAGTTTCAGTCTGGCTTCCGTGCAGCTCACAGTACTGAGACCGCACTGCTGAGAGTCAACAATGATGTCCTCATGGCTGCTGACACTGGTTCTCCCTCCCTCTTGTTCTCCGTGACCTCACTGCAGCTTTCGACACTGTGGACCATAGTATCCTCCTCCACCTTCTTCATGTGGAGGTCGGTCTCTGTGACACTGTCCTGGACTGGTTTAAATCTTTCCTCTCCAATAGGCTGGAATGTGTCAGTCTTGGCAATGCCAAGTCCCAGACTGTCTGTGTCTCCTGTGGTGTCCCTCAAGGGTCAGTTCTAGGACCCCTGCTATTTTCCCTTTACATGTTGCCTTTAGGTCAAATTATTAATCAGTACATTTCTTTTAACTGTTATGCCGATGATACACAGCTTTACATCAGGACTGGAGCATCATCTTCACCATTGTCATCTCCATCTTCACTCGCTGCCCTCTCTACCTGCCTGGAGGAGATAAGGGCATGGATGAATCAGAACTTTCTTCAGTTAAACTGCTCCAAAACAGAGGCCGTACAGATTGGCACCCCTCACCAGGTTCAAACATCAACTATAACGACTATTTCACTTTCTGGACAAGACATCCCCCTCTCCACCTCTGTTACAAATCTTGGAATAAAAATGGACACTCATCTTACATTTGAAAATCACATTAAGCATCTGTTTAAAACCTGTTTCTTCCATCTTCGAAATATCTCCAAACTGCGCCCATCTCTCACTTTTGCTGATGCAGAGAAACTCGTTCATGCCTTTGTCTCCTCCAGGCTCGACTACTGCAACTCCCTGTTTACTGGAATACCCGTCAAAAACCTTCAGAAGCTTCAATATATTCAAAACAGTGCAGCCAGGATTTTATTGAGAGCTCGTAAATTTGAACATATTACACCCATTCTCCATAACCTCCGCTGACTTCCTGTCACTTACAGAATTCAGTACAAATTGCTCTCATCACCATCAGTGTTTATACGGAAATTCACCAGATTATCTGAAGGACCTTCTTGCTCCATATTCATCCACCCGGTCCCTACGATCACAGAACAGTCATCTCCTCCACCTTCCACCAACTAAATTAAGGACCATGGGAGATCGGGCATTCTGTGTGGCTCCCCCCCACCTCTGGAACTCCCTCCCTGAATATCTGAGAGCTCTGCAATCATTGGATGACTTTAAAAAAGGCTTAAAGACTTTAATTTTTAAGCAAGCTTATTCTGCCTCCACATGATTGTATCATTGATTTTAGTTGCACTCTGTAGCACTTTGAGATTTTTGTTAATGAAAAGTGCGTTACAGATTAAATTCATTATTATTATTATTGTTAGTGCTCTTTCTAAAAAAGTTAAGTCAGGTCCTCTGGATGTTAAAAAAAAGAAAAATATTTTATTTTTATTTATTTATTTATTTATTTATTTTGATTGTCCAGAGGACCTGACTTAACTTTTTTAGATTTTTCTTCCTGGATTATTGAGCATGCATCAGGATGTCGGTGTTCTTTATTGAAAGAATCAACAGGATCTGGTTATTATAGACACTGTCATGAACCAGAGGCCGGATCGCAAACAACAACAACAACCACTGAGAGGGTTAAAAGATTTATTGTGAAATAAAGTAAAACTCTGGAGTAGGTCCGGTTCTGGGCTGGTTCCGATCTTCTGATTTGTAGTTCGTGATTGGGTAGTGTTGTAGTGGCGGGCTGCCAGTAGAAGTAGAACTGATGTTAAGGTCCACTGGAACGGAGTCCAACAGGCTTGCAACTAAAACATAAAGGTTAGTAGATGCAGGGGGAAAGAGACTAATTGGGGAAATGAATCTGTGGGAATCAGATTCAGGGATAAGGATAAGTCCGTGATACAGAATGAGCTTGACCTTTAATCCGTGATCCAAAAAACAGTCAGAAGGGAAAGGCAGAGTTCATACCGTGAAGTCAGTTGTTCAGCAGAAGTATCCAGTACGTGATCCAAAAAGAGAGTCAAAAAACAAGAGCATGAGTCGGTACCTGATCAGATGAGCAAAAGCAGACGAGGGCTGAGGCAAAAGCGTGGTCGTGGTCAAGGCACGGGTCATGAACGTGATGAGTCAATCAATGGAATGCTGGAAAGTCTACTGCTGATGAGACAGGATAGAGAATCTGGCCCAGACTGAGAGGAATGAGTGAACTTAAGCACTGACTGGACCAGGTGGTGGAGCTGTGGGATAATGAGCGGTGACAGGTGACATGAGTTGAGTGATTACTGAGTGTGCAGCATGACAGAGGAGCTGACAGAGAGCAGAGCTATGACAGACACAGATTAAATGTTCAATATGAATATTTCTATGTTTATCACAACAGTAATAGTGTTATACACATTAGTAGTTGTAAACACTCAAAATAATATACAGGTCCTTCTCAAAAAATTAGCATATTGTGATAAAGGTCATTATTTTCCATAATGTAATGATAAAAATGAAACTTTCATATATTTCAGATTCATTGCACATGTAGTGAACTTGACCTGATGTCAAAACTAAGCCTAAGGTCAAAACCCTTGACCTTAAGAACCTTGTGGGACAGAAACTGTCATTTCATTGATTTGAATCCAGAAATACAGGTTCACCCATCCTGAGACTTTCTTTCTTGAAAATCAAGTGAAAGAACACTCTCTTTTCTATTATCATTACTATTTTACAAATGTTGATAACCAAAGTGTTTTAGTTCAAACCATTTTAGATGTTGCAGTGAACTAATCAATTTTATTAACTGTAAAACAGTAACAATGATTTTTTAGTTGCTTATGCAAAGTAGAATTCATGTTAAGGCCTGTTACAGATTTTTATGCATTTTCTGATTTCTGTCTTTGAATGAGCAAGTGTGCGTTTTCCAAGGTCAGGAGTCGAAGCAGACATGTGTTGGAACAACTGTCTTGTTTACATCCTCTCAG
>NW_023623997.1:0-977 GCF_014905685.2 Nematolebias whitei | reverse complement strand
GTCTGGTTGATATTGACCAATCAGGAACTATCAAATATACCGGAAATAGAGCCCTTTAAATGCCGGTACTTCCTAGTTCTCTCAGTTCTGAGATGTTCGCAGTTCTGTGAAGTCGTTTGGGAGAACAGAAGTCCAGCCATGATAAGGCTCTTCCGAGTTTGGATTATAACATCTTCCACCTGTGAGTGGAACTTCTGAAGAACCCCACTCATGTGGAGTCCACCCGGTGAGGTGAACTGTTGTTGACGAAGCCCCGTCACCACTTCGGACGAGTCACAGCCATCCTATGGAGACGCTGAAAGGTAGCATTAACTGGAGCTCCGCTTCTTCTGATTCATCTTCAGAGAGGTAAATGAGTCTAGTCTCCTACTGAGCGTACCGAGGAAAAGCTGGGTCGGATGGAGGGTGTCGTCCTGTCAACACTTTTCACTCATACACACCACATTCTCCCTCATCCATCTTTCACTCCCTTTAAACTCCATCTTTCCATCTTTAAATTCTTCTCTCAAGGAGAAACCCTTCCAGATAATTTAGAAATGTCTGTGTAAAGTGCTCATCCACCGCCGTGTGGATAATTGATCACAATTGTACAGCCGCTGATTAATTATGTTGTTCTTCTCATATTTTGCCAAATTAATGTAAATGTTTGATGTTAAACTTTGATTCTGTAAAATAAATGACCGCATTCATTTTGATGGGTCAAAGATAAATAACGTCTCACGTTACATTTTATTAAATTCAATGCACGTTTTATTCAGTCCAGAAAAATGAAGAATCCGTTTTAACTGATGAATATATCTCAGCATCTGTTCATCTACACACACCAACTGAAATATTTCAGGTCTTTAATTGTTTTAATACTGATGATTATGGCATACAGCTCATGAAAATCCAAAATGCCTGTCCCAAAAAATTAGCATATTTCATCCCACCAATGAAAGACAAGTGTTTTTAATACAAAAAACACCAACCTTCAA
>NW_023623996.1:0-4041 GCF_014905685.2 Nematolebias whitei | reverse complement strand
GTTTGCGATCCGGCCTCTGGTTCATGACAGTAGAATCTGGCCATTATGGATCCAACACCAACCCGAGAGTGGTGCTCTAAGGTAGAAGGGGCTGTTAGTAAACTTGAGAAAGGGCTTCAGGAAATGGTTGTTTCTCTTCAAGTTTTGTCCCAACAGTCAAACCAAGTCATCAACCAAACCCTGTTGACTCCTGCACCAAGAGAACCACGGTTAGCCCCCCCTGAACATTTCAGAGGTGAGCCTGAGCAATGTCGACCA
Organism: Nematolebias whitei; assembly: GCF_014905685.2. Lineage (NCBI taxonomy): Eukaryota > Metazoa > Chordata > Actinopteri > Cyprinodontiformes > Rivulidae > Nematolebias > Nematolebias whitei. The sequence continues at coordinate 3,783 of NW_023623996.1, read as the reverse complement.
TTTTTGACTCAGTGTGACATTCAATTTCATTTGCAACCTTCATGTTTTCCCACTGAGCATGCTAAAGTAGCTTATGCTGTCTCACTTCTCGCTGGAAGAGCCAAGACGTGGGGCACTTCTGAATGGTTAAAAGGTGGCGTGGTATGTCGTAATTTTTCTGAATTTTCCAAAGAGTTGTGTCGGGTTTTTGACCCCATCCTCCCTGAGAGAGAGGCAGCCCGAAGAATTTTTGATATTAAACAAGGCAAGGATTCTGTAACCAAATACATCATTCACTTTCACTCTGTTTCAGCAGACAGTCATTGGGATGAACACGCACTCACTGAAGCCTTCTTCAGGGGGCTTAATGAAGATGTTAAGGATGTGCTGGCAACAATGGACTATCCCTCATCCCTACGCCAGCTGGAGGAGGTGGCCACCCGTGTTGACCTTCGCCTGCGTGAGCGTGACCGTGAACAGAGTCGAGGCAAGGCCACAGCCATGTCCAGAACCAGACATCACCTTGTGGATCATGAACCTAAAACGGAACAAACCAAGAGCCCTCAGGATCCTCTGTATGCTACGGAACCCATGCAACTAGGAAGAAGTCGTCTGACCACCCAGGAACGAGAACGTCGGAGGAGGTACCATCTCTGTTTTTATTGTGGTCAAGGCGGTCATGATTGTCATCATTGTCCAGTAAAAAGACCAGGCTCAGCAGGAGAAGAGAGGCTCCTGTTGAGTCTTAGTCATAAGATCAAGTCCTCTCCACCTATCTTGTCCAAGTCCAAGGTCAAGTTCATAATAAAGGGTGGTCAACCCGTCATCGTCTCAGCTTTTATTGATTCAGGGGCCGACACGGAATTCATTGATAAAACCTTTGCCAAATCCATAGATCTGACCATTGTTCCATCACCTAACAACCATAAGGTCCTCGCTTTAGATGGTCATCCTTTAAGTCAATCTAGTCTTGAAACTGTTCCAGTCACCATGGTGTCGGCCAACAACCATTCGGAACTGATCAGATTTATTGTTATTGATTCACCCCAACTCCCAGTGGTTTTAGGGTCCACTTGGTTACGTAAACACAACCCCCAAATCGATTGGAGGAACCAAGAGATTGTAGGATGGGCTAATGAGTGTTATTCTACATGTATTCAGAGCCAACCCAGTTCACCAGCCCTTGTCACAGCCAATGAAGAGACCTATCCTAATCTAAGTCAGGTACCTAAAGAGTACCATGATTTGAAAGAGGTCTTTAATAAGTCAAAAGCTACGTCCCTTCCGCCACATCGTCCATACGATTGTGGTATTGACCTGATCCCAGGTTCTACCCCCCCTCGGGGTAGATTATATTCTTTGTCTGGTCCCGAGCAAGAGTCCATGAGGAAATATATAACAGAGTCCCTCCAAGCTGGTATCATTAGACCTTCAGCATCCCCCGCTGGTGCAGGTTTTTTCTTTGTAGGGAAGAAAGATGGGTCACTTCGTCCATGCATTGACTATAGAGAACTTAACAAAATAACCATAAAGAACAAGTATCCTCTGCCCCTCATGAACTCTGCTTTTGATATAATCCAAAATGCTAAGATATTCACCAAACTGGATCTTCGCAACGCTTACCATTTGGTCAGGATACGGCGGGGAGATGAATGGAAGACGGCTTTTAATACCGCAGATGGCCATTATGAATATCTTGTTATGCCATTCGGCCTCACCAACGCTCCTGCCGTTTTCCAAGCCCTGGTTAATGATGTCCTTCGTGACATGATTAACATTTACGCTTTTGTTTACCTTGATGACATACTTATCTTTTCACAAGATAGCATTTCTCACCGTCGCCATGTCAGAGCTGTCTTAACCCGCCTTTTACAGAACAACTTGTTTGTCAAGGCAGAGAAGTGTGCTTTCCACCAAGTGTCCACCTCATTCCTTGGGTTCAACATTTCTCCAGGTCAAGTATCCATGGAACCCGGGAAGGTATCAGCGGTGGTGGATTGGCCTAAGCCCAAGGATCGTAAACAGCTGCAAAGGTTTCTCGGTTTTGCAAATTTTTATAGGAGGTTCATTAAGAACTACAGTTCAGTTGCAGCTCCTCTTCATTTTCTCACCTCATCTAAGACCAAGTTCATCTGGGACTCCGTTGCCAACCAATCATTCCAGAAGCTCAAAACATTGTTTTCCTCTGCCCCAATCTTGCACTCTCCAGACCCCGAGAAACAATTCATTGTGGAGGTCGATGCATCCAGCACCGGGGTAGGCGCCATCCTCAGTCAGCAAAGCACAGATGGTAAGATCCACCCCTGTGCTTACTTCTCCAGGGCACTCTCCCCCGCTGAGAGAAACTACGACGTGGGAGACCGTGAGCTTTTGGCAGTCAAGATGGCCCTGGAGGAATGGAGGCACTGGCTGGAAGGTGCGAAGGAGTCCTTTTTGGTATGGACCGACCATAAAAACCTGGAGTACCTTCGCACAGCAAAGAGACTCAATCCCCGTCAGGCCAGGTGGGCTATGTTTTTCTCTCGGTTCAGTTTCACCCTCTCTTACAGACCCGGGCCCAAGAATGCCAAGCCGGATGCCCTGTCCCGGGTCTTTGAGGTCAAGGAAGGGCCCTCAGAAGAGGTCGAGTTCATCCTGCCTGAGACCGTACGTCTTTCTTTGACTCAATTAGAACTCGATCTCCAACAAGTCCAACTCTCCGAGCCACGTCCACCCACCTGTCCTAGGGGGCGCCTGTTTGTCCCCAATCAAAAGGTAAAAGAGGTTCTTGAATTATGCCATTCATCTAAGTTGTTCTGTCACCCAGGAATCACCAAGACCCTCCAACTCATTCGCGCCCGATTCTGATGGGCTACGCTTACGGAGGACACCAAGCACTTTGTCAAGTCATGTCCCGAATGCAATCGTGCCAAGTCTTCCAATCGCCCACCTGCCGGGCTGCTACGACCCCTGCCAATTCCTTCACGCCCATGGTCACATATTGCTATGGACTTTGTGACTGGATTACCCCCTTCTGAAGGTAATTCAGTGTTATTGACCATTGTGGACCGTTTTTCTAAAATGGTCCACCTGGTTCCTCTCCCCAAGTTACCTTCTTCCAAGGAGCTCAGCGTTATCATGGCCAAGGAGGTTTTCAGGCTCCACGGGCTCCCCCAGGACATTGTGTCTGACCGAGGTCCCCAATTCATTTCCAAGTTCTGGAGGGAGTTTTGCAACCTGCTAGGGATCTCGGTCAGCCTCTCGTCAGGTTTTCATCCCCAAACGGATGGACAATCTGAGCGTACCAACCAGGAGGTGGAGACCAAGCTTCGGCTCCTCTGCGAGGGGGACCCGAGGAAATGGACGTCCAACCTCCCTTGGATTGAACAAGCAATCAACTCTCTTCCATCCTCTACATCAGGTATTTCACCCTTTCATGTTGTCTATGGATTCCAACCCCCTGTTTTTTCAGTCCAGGGGAGAGAAGCTCGAGTTCCCTCTGCACGACTCGCAATTTTACGTTGCCAGCGAGTCTGGAGAAAAGCCAGGAGAGCCCTAATTTTGGCCACCAAAAGGTACGTTCGGGGGGCTAACCGCAGGAGAACGCCTCAACCATTGTACAAGGTGGGCCAGAAAGCGTGGCTCTCCACCAAGGACCTTCCTCTCCGTGTGGAATCTAAGAAACTAGCACCACGTTTCATTGGTCCTTTTCTGATTACCAAAATAATCAATCCTGTCTCTGTTCGCTTACAGTTACCCAGGTCCATGCGCATTCATCCAACGTTTCATGTCTCAAGACTCAAGCCATTTGTCCTGCCACGTTTT
>NW_023623995.1:0-4041 GCF_014905685.2 Nematolebias whitei | reverse complement strand
TAGAGGCATTGCATTTCCATGGTCGGACCTCCAGATTGACTGGGTCGGACCACTCACTAAGACCTCTAGAGGAAATAAATATTTTCTCACGGTAACCTGCGCGTTTACCAAATGGGTAGAATGTCTACCAGCCCCTAATGACACAGCACAAACCACTGCTATGTTGTTAATGAATCATGTATTTTCAAGGTTTGGACTTCCCCTTAGGGTGAACTCAGACCAAGGTACACACTTCACAGGTGAAGTAATGAAGGAACTGTGGAAGACGCTAGGCGTCAAAGCCAACTTCCATATTGGCTACCACCCACAGGCTTCAGGCCAGGTTGAGAGAGCAAACAGGACTGTGGTGAGTATTTTGAAAAAATATGTAGCCGCAAACCACAAGGACTGGGACGTGAAACTCCCTCTGGTCCTCATGGCCATAAGGGCCACTCCACACACGTCGACTGGCATCTCTCCTTTCGAGATGATGACGGGTCGACAAATGACTCTCCCTCTGCACCTGTTGTACCAACCAGGCGATGCTGCCATGGCAACAGCCTACACTACACAACAATACATGAAAGACTTGGAAAGACACCTTAAAAACACTTTTGCTTTCGCACAGAAAAACCTGGAAAAATCAGCTGAAGGACGCAAAGCGTACTACGACCAAAAGGCCTCTCACGAGGAACTCCAAGTGGGAGACAGGGTCTGGTACTACACGTTTGCCCCCACAACTGGGAGAAGAGAGCCCGGGACCGGAACTCTCGCCCGTAAACTGATGCCCAGATGGACTGGACCCCATCTGATAACAGACAAACTGTCTCCAGTTGTCTATCAGATAAAAATCAGTAAAGGCCAAAAAGAGCCAACTGTTAAATGGGTACATCGTAACCAGGTTAAACAACACAAGGCGTGCAATAACTCCTCAGGAGACAAAGATCTCACAAAATCTGACCTCGTGGGAATAAGGGTCATCCAAGCAGAAGATAACTAATGGATAATAAACTTAACCATAGTTTAAATTCACAGGACCTACCCTTGACGATTACGAAGCTAAGACCTATCTCTTTGTGTTTCCATAGGACAATGATGGTACCACTCCTGGTAATCTTCACCCTCTTGGGTGCCATCCAAGAAGGGCAAGCTGAGATCGTAACCTTTGGGCCCACCTCAGGCATCGCTCTGAGGGACCAGCCGGGATTGCTCATCACAGACTGCCGCCTATACACTCGGAAGGTCTTCGTCCGCTTCGACCCCCAAACCGTGATCAGACAACACATTAACCTTAAAAACGAGTGGCTAAACAAAACATGGTACACGGTATCCCTAGAGAGTGCAAAAGGAGAGATCTGGCACGTCCTAAAGCAACTACATAAGTTCACTTACACCCAACAAGAGTTGGGCGGAACAAGTAGAAGGCAAAAGCGCGGCATCGGCGGGCTTTTGCTTGCTGCGTCGTCACTAGGATCACTGTTTAGCCTAGGTTTGTCCGCATACAACACTGTCAGTATAACATCCCTAAAACAACACGTGTCTGAAGTAGAGAGTGAGGTCCCAAAAATCCGAGCACTAATGGACCTTCAACAAACACAACTGAGACAAGTGACTGAAACAGTGAAAGATACTGTTCTAGTGCTGAATACTCACACCCAGGAAATCAAAGCCCTCGTACAAGCGGTAAATGAGTTAACTCTTAAGGTTGAAATGGATTACGCTGTCGCACACCTGATGGATAGGATCTTTGCTGACATGCTCAGAGATATCAGCTCGTCGGTTGATACACTAGCCACCGGTAGGATTCCACCGTATCTAGTCTCGCTACAGATGGTGGACGACATCCTCAGCTCCGCTACGCGCGAAAAAGTTACGCAAACGCAGGCACACCTGGCTTACACTCTCGGTAGCGCGATCCCAATCTACGTCAATCACAAGACGTTTGAAATGGCGTTCCTTATCAACCTACCGATAATTCCCTCAAACGGCATATACAGACTCAGGGACGTCGTAAATGTTGGCAATTGGCACGGCGAAAACCATGTTCAAATTGACACACCAAGGATGGTTGCGTACCACGACGACAACCCCTCAGTTTACCTAGCTCCAAACCTGCAGATGTGTGTTCTCACTCGGGAGATACACTATCTGTGCCCGAGCAAACCGTTTGTGTGGAATAAAACCGCGGGCATATGCGGGTTGACACCTATTCCGGAAAACTCTAAGTGCTCAACGACCATAACTCCGCGACACCTGGCTAAGACCGCAAAGGCTGAAATCGTTGGATCACGTTGGCTAGTGAACGCCCCCCAAAGAGAGGCGATCATGGCCTACGAACAGCCTGGAGCAAATAGACCCCTGACCTTACCGGACAAAACAATGTGGATCAGTGTTCCCCAGGGAACAACCATACACATTGGTGATTTGACGCTCTATCACCTCGATCCGGGACAATGGGAAACAACTCTGGACGACTCAGAGTACCTAGAAAACATGACTATAGACATAGATCCCGGAACCTTGGGAAGGATCCGGTTCGAGGGTACTAAGGTCGTCGACGTGGAACCGTTAAACCGAGTTCTCAAGTCTCTCAGGTCCGAGAATAATAACCCAATCCAACCGATTGCCTATGCGTGGTCAAGTGCAGACACGTTAATCGTAGCCCTGCTAATGACGATATTCCTCATGATATGCGGGATACTCATATCCCTGTTCCGAGGCCTCCGGTCACTCCGAGTCCAACAAGATCGCCATGCAGCGCACCTCAGTATGATTATGTCTCGCGCACGCGGGTCTAAAAAGAAACAAACAAATAAACGGGACAGCGTGACTGAATCTGGCAACCAGGGTGAGGTGAAGCAGTGAAACGATGTTTTAGTTGCTTAGTCACTACTCTTGTCGGTGTTGAAACGTTGTTTAATTGGTTTTGGTATTGTTTTTGAAGCAAGAATGAATTTTGTTGTGTAGTTAAGTTAGAGACTAAGAGGCCTTTAACCATGCCAACATGCAGTTCATTCATTAAATTGCAATCTTTGCGGAGTCAATGTATATTATTGCTACCTTAAGTACCATGATCTACATTGATCTCGTAACGCTTAAGCCGAACCTACTCGAACAATTCTATTCGGGGGGATAGCTAATTCTTTTTGATGAGTCTCGCCATAGACTTCCAAAAACATTTATGGGGAAACCAAACACCCAATCTCAAGTCGTTCGTCTAAAAGACAACAGACAATTGAACCAAACTATATTTTACCATGTAAAGCTAACTTAAACCAAGTTAGAAATGGAAAAATAGTTTGGAACCTTTTTCTATAGGTATAAAACCCCTGTAGTTACCCTTTTTCAGCATGTTCCACACCTTAACTGGTAGTTGTAGCTGTTCCCAACCATAATAGCTTACACACCAGGTGCATATAGTTTAAGGCCTTATGTAAAATCCCCTTCATAAGCCCACCTTAAACCACATAATTGCATGGCACATTGAACCAGAACGGCACGGACTGGTCGTCGCCCAGAGACGACCTTCGCTAGAGGCGACCTGCAATCCTGACGTTGGTCTCCACTCTTCATCCAGTGGCCGCATCTTCAGTTCAATCCAAGGGTACCCCTCTGTATGCTGATTAATCAACACTTCCAATCGTTGTGGATTTACCGTTGTGGATTATATGACTTTTTCCAATGGATTACAGATTCTGTTTTCAAGGGGTTAAAGCATTGCTACAATGGAATTACCAACAACATTATGGAATTATCATCAACACAATGGAATTACCAAGAACATTGTGGAATTACCTTGACTTTGTTTTCCTTGCTGGATTACTTTTGACTTTTGTTTTCCTTGCTGGATTACTTTTGACTTTGGTCTTCCTTGCTGGATTACATCAAGCTCAAGGACATTCGAAGGCGTAAGTTCATGTTTGGAATTCATCCCCATGGACAGGCGATGATTTCCAAAGGGGGGACTGTAGTGGACTAGGCCTGATGTCAAAACTGATCATATGGGTCAGAAACAGTCATTTCATTGATTTGAATCCAGAGATACAGGTTGACCCATCCTGA
>NW_023623994.1:0-4041 GCF_014905685.2 Nematolebias whitei | reverse complement strand
GGGGTAGATAGATAGATAGATAGATAGATAGATAGATAGATAGATAGATAGATAGATAGATAGATAGATAGATAGATAGATAGATAGATAGATAGATAGATAGATAGATAGATAGATAGATAGATAGATAGATAGATAGATAGATAGATAGATAGATAGATAGGTAGGTAGGTAGGTAGGTAGGTAGGTAGGTAGGTAGGTAGGTGGGAGAATGGCTACAAAATAAAATCATTTGAAGATGTTCATCAAATGATTACTTTCAGAAAGTTTTATTAAAATTAACCTGACTATTTCATGAGACATTTTGCTAACAGACAAAAAAGGTTGACTTTAATAGTTAATAGTAAAATTTTAACCTAATAACTTGTGTGACATTAGTCATGTTAGTGCTCAAAATATGTGTTGAAAATGACTTTCAGCTACCACCACAGCTCAGTATATGTCAACTTGACAGAAAAAGAGCCATTTTTGCATTTACCAAGTCTAAGTAGCTGGGTTTTTAATACTCATGCTCAATCATCCAAGTAAAAAAAATCCAACAATGTTCAGTCAGGTCTTGCTTTGATAAAACTCTCAGGAAGACATCACTGGGTGTACATATATCCACAATTAGTTAATGTTTGAGTCACTCCAATTCAAGTTGGCCAACCCAGCTACTTCCAACAATGTTCAGTCAGGTCATCTGGACAGTTTTTTTTTTTGTTGAGAGATGTTTGCCCTCCATCCGAAGGGCTTCATCAGTGTGAGGAATCACAAACAAACTCCACTAACGGGCTGTGGCTGCCTGCGTGGGCAGAGTCAACTGGGGAGAGGACAGCCCCCAAAAACCATCTTATCACCAGCAAACTGGTTGGTCCACTGTAACAGTGTACTGTTAGTGGGGAAAACAGCTTGCTTGTGACTCCTCAGACTGATGAAGCCCTTCGGATGGAGGGCGAAATGTCTCTCAACAAAAAAAAGAAAATGTTCTAATAACCTGACTGAACATTGTTGGAAGTAGCTGGGTTGGCCAACTTGAATTGGAGTGACTTCAAACATTAACTAATTGTGGATATACGTACACCCAGTGATGTCTTCCTGAGAGTTTCATCAAAGAAAGCAGAAAAAAGGCTACCAAGCACACACAAAAACAAGAAACATAAAAATGTATAATAACATTATAATATAAAATAAAATGTATAATAAAAATATAATATTTAAATATATAAAATATATAATAATATATATATTATTATATATTTTATAATATAGTATATTATAATAATATAATATAATAATATAATAATAGTATTATAATATAATAATAATAGACTCTCCCACTGGTACAGTTTCATCTTTAAATCACCTCTTGGTCTGCTGCCTTCATACATCTCCTCCTACATGTCTCTGCGTGAGTGCAGTTACAGCGTGCGCTCTCAGGACATTATTACCTGCAGTGTTCCCTCAGTGCAGACTGAACTAGACAAAAGGTCCTTCTCCTACTCCGCTCCATTTCCTGGAATATCTTGCAAAAACATCTTAAGCTCTCGACCTTGACCTCTAAGTGGCTTCAAACATCTGTTAAGTTCCTGGAAAAAAACCCAGTGCAGACATGTTCCTGTTGTTAATTTTCTACACCTCCTTATAATCTAGCTGTTTTTTTTTTTTTTTTTTCACTACTTTTCCTTTTGATTGTCCTTTTGGTTGCCATTTTTATTTTAACTTATTTTAAAAAGTTGTACGCATTTTTTATAATTGTCTTTATTGTTGTGGTTGTTGTCCACTGTTGTCATTCTTTGTTAAAATCAGGTCTCTCTTGTAAATGAGCCCCTGAGGCTCAATGGGGACTAACATGTATAAATAAAGGTTGAATTAATGTATTATTAGTAAAAGTGCATTTTGCGCCAGGAAAAGTAACAGTTTCTCATAAAACAGGCTAAAACAAACTCCCCATCCGAGCTGTTGTGAAGGCCACACAGCCTCCGCTCAAGTGTTTCTGAGATGACGTGATGGCGGCTCGCAGAGTGAGAGGATGCTGATCAGCATCACGGCCGCTCTCTTCGGCTAATCAGCAGTCAAATCAATTAAAAACGGAACCAAAGGCTTTACACAGCGACGCGCGCGACGCCTGGACACGCAGGGAGGGACTTGACCCGGGGAAACACTGGTTCCGCTCACGCGCTTCCTATTGGTCTCCGAGCGGAGTGATGATCGGAGCAGTCGCGCTCCTCACTTTATAAAGCTGCTGCGCGCGCGGCGACTAACTCTTTGGGAGAGCGCAGAGGCTGAAAACGTCTCCTTTTGGGAAGCAAGAACGCGTTAAAACCCCTGCACATCCTCACCATGAGCGAGGTAGGACCAGTTTATGTTTTAATAAAATAAAAAACTAAAAAAAAAAAAAAAAAAAAAAACATGGATCAACTCTGCGTTTTAATCCATAACGCATGACGCGCGTGCAGCACCATTTTTGATGAATATTATATTTTATGGACGGATTTGCCTCATCTGATGAGATTTCAGGTCGGGTGTAGCTGCAGCGCAGATGAGTGTCAGATGTTCTGTTAAAGTGTGGAGAGCATGCGAGGTTTTCCCTCCAGCAGATCTGCTTTACATGATTTCTCTCTCCAGTGGATCACTTATGTTGCACAGTGAGGGAGAAGCTGTGCGCCATGTTAACAGGTAGAGAGGTGCTCTTACTCCTGCTGTGTGTGTCCCACCACAATAACACACCTGTATATTTAATGTTTTTCATTATGAGTCTGCTGAAGTATCTGGTGCAACATCACAAGGAGGAAGCTTCAGATTATTTCACAGGGGAAGGAGATATAATGTTTTCGTTTAAAAAAAACGAAATAATAGAGATAAACTAATGAAAGCTCTTTATAGAAACGGTAAATGTTATTTCTGCTTGTCACCAAGAGACTGAGCGAGTCACTGACTCCGAGAAATTGGAGCAACAGCTTTCTTTTAATACAGACTTGGATTAAATTTTAACGTGAACAAAAGTTTCTGCCTTTATGAGAGAAAATCCACCCAGTCACAAATAAACAACAAACTGGTCATAATTTGATCTAACTGTATTTCAAAGGGAGATATTTATATTAGTTTTCCACAAATACAGAAAAGACGCACATAAATACAGACATATAAAATGTGTTTTAAAGAGCTTAACAGCACTTCTCATTCATCCAGTCACACACACTCACTGGTTTCATGTATTACTGTATGTATTCATGTATTAGTACTGCTTCCTTTTTAAATCAGTTCATATATTTCTGTCTATTCCACTGTAAATATATTCAAGAGAGAAAAGCTGCTTGATGAATATTGTGATATCAGCTGTAATAAGTCCACATTTTCCTCACTGCTCTCTGCTCCATGCATTTTAGCATCTTGAATGGTTTGTATAGTCTCTCTGATTAATCACATATAACACTGGTCAGTCCAACAACCTTTGACTTTTGCAAGTACCTTTGCGGTACTGCGACTGCTCACCTTGTTACAGTGATACATGTTTGACATACTGTGCAGCCCTGATTGTTGGTGAATACGTGCTTTGTCCCTCCCTCAGTTGGATCTGTGTTAGACATCTGTTTAATTTCCCACAAGCTGCCTATTACAAGATACTCAGTGCATCAATGAAAAATTAATTGACGTTGTATGACTATTAAATGCTACAACATGTTAAAAACAATTAAAACCCTTCTTTCTCAGTGAAACCACCTCAGCCTGATGTTTGGCAAAAACACGCAGAGTCAAGAGGCGCTGCTCTGATTAAAAGTCGACATTTTAAGAACAGGAGCGGAGAAAGAAAAAAAAAACGAAAAGGACGTGGAGCAATGTTTGTGCTTAGTATGGAGTTTTGTGAAGAAGTGTGCAGAGTGAAGTTGTTCTTTACTAAAGCTATGAGTGTATTCAGTCTCTGAAGTTGACTTGAACAGAAGCGGAGCAGTTTAATGTGTTCTGGATGGATGAGTCCTGCAGTGGTCATCACTGCAGTGCTTCCTACATCACTGTTGTCGTCATAGTCGCAAAGACACCCTGCACTCTTAGCCTCTGCCT
>NW_023623993.1:0-4041 GCF_014905685.2 Nematolebias whitei | reverse complement strand
GGTGGAAGTGGTCTCCAGCTACAAGTACTTGGGTGTACACATGAATGACAACCTCAGCTGGAGCAACAACACCACCAGCCTGATCAAGAAAGCTCATCAGAGACTCTACTTCCTCAGACGGCTGAGGCGAGCTGGTCTGGGAAGCTCAGTCCTCACCTCCTTCTACAGGTGTGCAGTTTTTTTTTTTTTTTTTTTTTTTTTTTTTTTTTTTTTTTTTTTTTTTCTGAGGCTGTTAGACTCATGAATCTCTAACTAGAATAATCACTGTGAAAAACCACATCATGTTGCTGCTGATCTGTTTCATGTTGCTGCTGATCTGTTTCAATGTTGATGTGTTCATGAGTGCACATCTGCTCACAGACTCATGTTCATGTTTGTGCTGATGTTCAATGTTTTATGTTATGAGTGCTTAGTGTATATTTAGTTGATGTTTTTTTTTCTTAGTTCATATCTTAGATGTTATTACTGTTTTTCTTTTACATTTTATTGTTGGATGTAACTGGGACCCTGTGTACATAATTTCGCTCCACCACATGTACCACATGAGGTGCGAATGACAATAAAGAAACTCTGACTCTGACTCTTTGACTCTGATTACATCTGTATTATAATTGAATACTCCATCTGTACTGTTTTCTAAGCTTTTTTATTGTTTTCTATTGTATGGGTGTACACATGTTTATGTTATGTTTTTAATATTACTTTATTTGTGTCTGTACACAGGTCTTATATCTTATGTAATGTTCTCATTTTTACTTCATTTTTACTTTATTTTTACTTTATTTTACTTTATTACTATTCGCACCTTATGTCGAAGCAAATTCCTAGTTTGTGAACCTCGTTCATTGACATGGCGATAATAAACTGATTTTGATTCTGATTCTAAAAATGATGCAGAAAAACTGGTCCATGCATTTGTCACGTCTAGACTGGACTATTGCAATGGTTTATTATCTGGATGTCCAAATGCTTCTTTAAAACGTCTTCAGTTGATCCAAAATGCTGCTGCCAGAGTCTTAACTGGAGTTACTGGGAGAGATCATATCTCTCCAGTTTTAGCTTCTCTCCATTGGCTCCCTGTCAAATCCAGAATAGAATTCAAAATCTTACTTCTAACCTACAAAGCTCTCAACAACCTAGCTCCATCTTATATTACAGATCTTATTGTTCCATATTTTACTAACAGAGCGCTTCGCTCTCAGACTGCAGGTTTACTTGTGGTTCCTAGAATTTACAAAAACAGAATGGGAGGCAGATCTTTTAGTTATCAGGCTCCTCTCTTGTGGAACCAACTGCCAATCTCTGTCCATGAGGCTGACACATTATCCATTTTAAAACTAGGCTTAAGACTTTCCTTTTTGCTAAATCCTATAGTTAGGGTCAGCTTGGGTTTCCTGAGCTGTCCCTTAGTTATGCTGCTATAGGCTTAGACTGCTGGAGGACCAACTGACCACAATTTTCACTCTACTTCTGTCTTTACTTACTCTGCTCAACTTGTTTTGTATTTGTAATTATTTTTTCTACACCTGGACCTATACCTGGACCTACCATTCTGTGTTCGGCTTTCTCTCCTCCCTGTCCTCTCAACCAGCCGGTCAAAGCAGATGGCCACTTGTCCTGAGCCTGGTTCTGCTGGAGGTTTCTTCCTTTTAAAAGGAAGTTTTTCCTTTCCACTGTCTCCACTGTGCTTGCTCAGGATGGGAGACTGCATCGAAGCCAAGATTCATCTTGTCTGCTGGATTCCTTAGATAGAGGACTGGCTGTGTGTGTGAATGTTTCTGTAAAGTGCCCTGAGACAACTTTGTTGTGATTTGGCGCTATATAAATAAACTGAATTGAATTGAAATCCCTACAATTGAGCCTCGAGGACTCATTTACAAGAGAGACCTGATTTCAACAAGGACTGATAACAACAATGGACAATTATATAAAGGTGTTGTGTATGACACACTCGGTAAAATAAAATAATATTCAAGCAGATAACTGGAAGTACCACATGGCAACTTTATTTCCACATCGGACTTCCTCTACTGAACACCCCACAGATCCAGATTCTTAAAGCCACTTAGAGAGGTCAAGGTCGAGAGCTTCAAATCTTTTTGCAAAATATTCCTGGGAACAGGAGCAGAGTACGAGAAGGCCTTTTGTCTAGTTCAGTCTGCACTGAGGGAACACTGCAGGTAATGATGTCCTGAGAACGCACACTGTAGCTGCACTCACACAGAGACATGTAGGAGGAGATGTATGAAGGCAGCAGACCAAGAAGTGATTTAAAGATGAAAATGTACCAGTGAGAGAGTCTGTGTGAAGCTAATGATGTCCAATCAAATAATAACTTGAATTCAAAACTCTTTAAACTACAAACTGGATTCCAAAAAAGTTGGGACACTAAACAAATTGTGAATAAAAACTGAATGCAATGATGTGGAGGTGCCAACATCTAATATTTTATTCAGAATAGAACACAAATCACAGATCAAAAGTTTAAACTGAGAGAATGTTTCATTTTAAGGGAAAAATCTGTTGTTTCCAAATTTCATGGCGTCAACAAATCCCAAAAAAGTTGGGACAAGTCCATTTTTACCACTGTGTGGCATCCCCCCTTCTTCTTACAACACTCAACAGACGTCTGGGGACAGAGGAGACCAGTTTCTCCAGTTTAGAAATAGGAATGCTCTCCCATTCAAGTCTAATACAGGCCTCTAACTGTTCAATCGTCTTGGGCCTTCTTTGTCGCACCTTCCTCTTTATGATGCGCCAAATGTTCTCTATAGGTGAAAGATCTGGACTGCAGGCTGGCCATTTCAGTACCCGGATCCTTCTCCTACATAGCCATGATGTTGTGATTGCTGCATAATGTGGTCTGGCATTATCGTGTTGAAAAATGCAGGGTCTTCCCTGAAAGAGATGATGTCTAGATGGGAGCATATGTTGTTCTAGAACCTGAACATAGTTCTCTGCATTAATGGTGCCTTTCCAGACATGCAAGCTGCCCATGCCACAAGCGCTCATGCAACCCCATACCATCAGTGATGCAGGCTTCTGAACGGAGCGTTGATAACAACTTGGGCTATCCTTGTCCTCTCTGGTCCGGATGACATGGCGTCCCAGTGTTCCATGAAGAACTTCAAATCGTGACTCATCTGACCACAGAACAGTTTTCCATTTTGCCACACTCCATTTTAAATGACCCCTGGCCCAGTGCAAACGTCTGAGCTTGTGGAGCTTGCTTAGAAATGGCTTCCTCTTTGCACTGTAGAGTTTCAGCTGGCAACGGCGGATTGCACGGTGGATTGTGTTCACTGACAATGCTTTCTGGAAGTATTCCTGAACCCATTCTGTTATTTCCTTGACAGTGGCATTCCTGTTTGAGGTGCAGTGACGTTTAAGGGCCCGGAGATCACGAGCATCCAGTAGAGTTTTACGGCTTTGACCCTTACGCACAGCGATTGTTCCAGATTCTCTGAATCTTTTGATGATGTTATGCACGGTTGATGATGATAACTTAAAAGTCTTTGCTATTTTACGCTGGGTAACACCATTCTGGTATTGCTGCACTATCTTTCTGCGCAACAATGGTGGAACTGGTGATCCTCTTACCATCTTGTCTTCTGAGAGACACTGACACTCTGAGAAGCTCTTTTTATACCCAATCATGTTGTCAATTGACCTAATTAGTGTTAATTGGTCTTCCAGCTGTTTGTTATATGCTCAATTTCCTTTTTCCAGCCACTTATTGCTACTTGTCCCAACATTTTTGGGATTTGTTGACACTGAAATTTTGAATCAACATATTTTTCCATTAAAATGTTACATTTACTCAGATTAAACTTTTGATCTGTCATCTATGTTATATTACGAATAAAATATTGACATTTGCCATCTCCACATCACTGCATTCAGTTTTTATGCACAATTTGTTTAGTGTCCCAACTTTTTTGGAATCCAGTTTGTGCATCAAGGTCAAGATCACGAAGGTCTAAATGCAGTTCAAATCAGTCATGCTCACAAACAAGTAAGAGACTGGAAGCAGAGGCCGAG
>NW_023623992.1:0-4042 GCF_014905685.2 Nematolebias whitei | reverse complement strand
GGTTCTCCTGGACCTCAGAGGCCGAAGCGGCGTTCCAGGAATTGAAACGTTTGTTTTCTTCTGCTCCCATCCTCTCCCACCCTGACTCTAACAAGCAGTTCATAGTGGAAGTAGACGCCTCCGACTCGGGTGTTAGGGCAGTGTTATCCCAAAGAACCTCTGAGGATGGGAAATTACACCCTTGTGCCTTTTTCTCCCGGCGTCTTTCTATTTCTGAACGCAATTACGATGTGGGAAATAGAGAGCTCTTGGCCATTAAATTAGCTCTCGAGGAATGGCGACATTGGCTCGAGGGAGCCAAACTACCGTTCATTATCTGGACTGACCACAAGAATCTGGCTTATATCCAGAAAGCGAAGAGATTGAATGCCAGACAAGCTAGATGGTCACTGTTTTTTGCATGATTCAACTTCTCCATAACTTATATTCCTGGTTCTCATAATGTAAAACCTGATGCTCTCTCTCGTCAGTTCGCTCCTACTGAGGACCCCGACGTACCTGAAGACATTCTGCCCACATCCTGCACGGTGGGCATTATGACCTGGGAGATGGAGAAGGACATCAAAGATGCTCAGCTAAGAGAACCAGATCCTAGAACTGGCCCACCAGGACGGACATTCGTGCCTTCCACCATGGTTAACAAGGTACTGAGCTGGCTTCATACAGCAAGGTTCTCTTGCCAACCTGGCACTGTACGCATGCTGAAGCTCACCAAGACGCTTTTCTGGTGGCCAGACATGGCAAAAGATGTGAGGGAATTTGTATCTGCATATCTGACTTGTGCCCAGAACAAGAATAATAACAAACCCCCTGCGGGTCTGCTCCATCCTTTACCCACTCCCACTCGTCTATGGTCCCATATTGCTCTGGATTTTATCACTGGTTTGCCCCTGTCTGAAGGTAATTCCGTTATCTGCACCATAGTTGATCGTTTTTCCAAAGCCGCACATTTCATTCCACTCACTAAACTCCCATCTGCCTTCGAGACTGCTCAGATCATGATTAGACACGTTTTTCGCCTCCATGGCATCCCCACAGATGTCGTATCAGACAGAGGTCCCCAATTTATATCTCAGGTCTGGAGATCTTTCTGCCAAGCCCTGGGGGCGACCACCAGCCTAACCTCAGGTTATCATCCACAGTCAAATGGCCAGACGGAGAGGTGTAATCAGGAGTTGGAGGCTACGTTAAGGTGCGTGATCGAGAACAATCCTGCCACTTGGAGTCAGCATCTTCCATGGATCAAATATGCCCATAATTCCCAGACGTCATCTGCCCAGGTCTGTCTCCTTTTGAGGTGTCTCTAGGTTATGCTCCACCTTTGTTCCCCTCACAGGAATTGGACATAGCCACACCATCAGTCCAACATCACATTAGGAGGTCTCGCAAGATTTGGCGCCAAACCAGGGCAGCTCTTCAGAGAACGAGCGACCAAAATAAGAAGATCGCCGACAGACGTCGAGCCACAGCGCCTGAGTATAAGGTGGGCCAGCGGGTATGGCTTTCTACAAAAGACATTAATCTAAGGGACACACCTAGGAAACTTGCTCCCAGGTACATTGGCCCTTTTCCCATCACTAAGATCATAAACCCCTCCGCTGTGCGATTACAACTCCCCACCTCAATGAAGATTTACCCTACGTTCCACGTCTCCCTCATTAAACCAGTGGTGTCTAACTCATCAAGTCCTCCGGCCGATCCTCCTCCCCCTCCCTGTCTGATCGACAATGAGCCGGCCTTTACAGTCAGACGCCTGCTGGACGTACGTCGACGGGGGAGAGGATTACAGTACCTGGTGGATTGGGAGGGTTACGGTCCAGAGGAACGCTCCTGGGTCCCGAGATCTCGGATCTTGGACCCAAGTCTCATCTCCTCTTTCTATAGGGACCACCCTGAAAGAAGGACTAAATCGCCAAGAGGCGATTCTTGAGGGGGGGGGGGGGGGGTCTGTAGGATTTTCTGTTTCTGTCTGCCACACTCTCTCTCTTTCACAGCAGCAGCAGTTTCCACAATCAACCACCACACACTTGCACCTGATTGTGAGGGACGATGCTGGAGGAGCTTAAAAGCCTCAGCCAGACACTCCTTCGGTGCCGGAACATTACCAAGCCACTGTGACTCCCTAGCCTTGGACTCCACTCAGCCTTCTTAGGCCTTCGTGTATTGTGGATGCTCATTCACCGGGATCCGTGTCTCCAAGGAAACCACGCTTGAAAACCACTACCAGGAAAAGGAACTTCTACTAACCTGATCCTCTCTCCAACGATCCTCGCCTCTCATCCAGGAACCTCCAGTTGAACCAAGGACTCTTCTTCCCTCACGGACTCTGCCACAACAAGGACTTGTTTTTTCAGTAAGAGAAAGAATTACTATCATTTCCTTTAAGAGGTTCAACTTTACAAATCCATTACTCACCATTGTCCTCTTCTCCCTCAACAGCCCTGCACCTGTAAATAAAGAGATTATTTTTTGATAACTCTGTTTCTGTTTTCTGTCCAGTCTGCCACTTGGGGTCAAGACATACTACAAACATGACACAAAGTAATCAATTAAAAGAATAAATTGTGCATCTGTATACATGAATAGTTGTTCAATATTTAATTACCCATAAATAATTGTTAATGTTCAGATTGTTTATGTGATAATGAACTTTGTTGGGTTTTTTTTTTTCATTCTGGAAGGCTGAGATGACAGGCCAATTCGAATTGAAGGTGGGGTCTGACTGTTTGCTTTGGGTTTTTTTTTTTTGTTTGTTTGTTTTTTGAATGTCCAAAGGACCAGATTGAACTTTTTTCGATTTTTCTACCTGGATTATTGAGCATGTGTAGTGAACTAGGCCTGAAGGTCAAAACCTTGACCTAAGGACCATATGGGACAGAACTTGTCATTTCATTGATTTGCATCCAGAAATACAGGTTGACCCATCCTGAGACTTTCTTTCTTGAATTAATCAAGTAAAAGAAGACTACTTTCTATTATCATTACTATTTTACAAATGTTTGATAATCAAATTGTGTTAGTTCAAACAATGTTTGAATGTTGAAGTGAACTACTCATTTTTATTAATTGTGAAACAGTAATAATGATTCTTAATCCTCATTCAAAGTGAAATCAAGTTGGAATACGTTACAGAGTAATGATTCAATTTCTTGATCGTCTGTTTGAAGTGAGCTAGTGATGGAAGTTGGTCAAAGTTCAAGTTTCGGTCAACTGCAAGTTTACTGAAAAGAAATGTCATGTTTAACTTTTACAGCAAGATACTAGAGAATTGACTCCACGAAGTCTGAAGTTTCTCATGATATCTTTTGTCTGTCCTTAAACAATCTTAATCTTTTCCTTGACTTTTCATAACACCTTACATCACAAAACACACCTCTGTTTTGGTCCATCGACCAATCAGAAACTCTCAAATGAACCGGAAGTGAGCTTTCTTTAAATGTTGGCACTTCCTAGTTCAAGCTAGTTTCCAGTTGTTGCAGGAAGTTCTACAGTTCTGAAACTCAGCAGTTCCAGAGTTCATGAAGGCTGGAATTCAGGATGCTGTTGAAAAGAGAATCAAACTGAAGAGAAAAGATTTGGGAATTATGAAAGTCTGGCCTGGATGATCTCACGACTCCGGAGGTTTAGCTGTTCTTACGGAGACGCTGAAAAGTGGCTCGAAGTGGAACTTTACGCCGGAACTGAGATATCTTCAGAAAGGTAAAAGTCGATCTTCAACCAAAAGTGTACCGTTGGGATAAGCTGATCCAAAGGAGCGCGCTGTTCTGATTAAACAGACAAATTCCCTCACACATCTCTCTCAAGATAAACTTCATCTTTCCATCTTTAAAATTCTTCTATCTGCTAAAAATCATTACAGACATTTTTAGAAATGTCTGAAGCAAAGTTTTCCAATCTCGCTCTGTGGTTAATAATCTGTCGTTCTGCTGGAAGTGAGAAAACAATCGCCGTGTTGTTTACTTCCTGTAAAACTGATTAATAAGCTGTCGTTATTTTCAATTCTTGCCAATTAATGTAAATGTGTGATGTGTTAAACTTGATT
>NW_023623991.1:0-4044 GCF_014905685.2 Nematolebias whitei | reverse complement strand
TGTTACGTCCACCAGGCTTGTTTGGTGGGGGTAACATTAAAGGAGGCCACACAAGGATTTTCAGTTTAAATGAAGATAGTGTTTATTAAATTGTATGGGAGCATGGCCCAAAACAAAGATTTTAATCCCTGAAAAGTAGCCTCAATGGGTAAATGCAAACCAACAAACAAACCCCAACCACACTGATACGAACCAATCCACAAGGTGTTCTGAGGAGGAGGAAGGGAAGCTCTCCCCTGCTGCACACCTGGCAGCTTTTATCACAGAGGAGCACCAATCAGGGCAACACAGAACACCTGCAGAAGGCCTGTCTCCAGAACCATACCAGGAAAAGAGGCAAAGACCACTGCAGCCGTAACACCTCCCCCCTTCAAACAGAGGGTCCATCACGGTGCCCTGCAACCGCTAAACTGGTCCATCACTGGCACGAGACAATGCATCCGCCAACACATTCTCCGTGCCCTTAATGTGCTGAATCTCAATGTTGTAGGGTTGCAGAAACAAGGCCCATCGCACCAAACGCTGATTTGGATTCTGTAAGGAGTGCAAAAAGGTCAAAGGGTTATGATCCGTATACACCACAACAGGAAATTAACCTCCATTCACATACACATCAAAGTGTTGCAATGCCCAAATTAGAGCCAGGGCTTCTTTCTCAATGGTAGAATAGTTCAGTTGATGTTGATTGAACTTTTTAGAAAAGAAACATACTGGGTGGTCCACACCTTTTTCATCAGTCTGCAGCAAGATGGCTCCCGCACCTACTTGACTTGCGTCAACTTGTACTTGGAATGGCTGATCTAACCTTGGAGCAGACAAAACAGGGGCAGAACTCAAGAGGAGCTTGACATTTTCAAATGCCTTTTGACTGGCCGAGGACCACTTAAACTGGACTTTAGCCTTTAATAAGTCAGTTAATGGAGCCACCACAGTGGAAAAATTTTCACAAAAGCTTCTATAGTAACCTGCCATCCCCAAAAATCTCATCAATTCTTTTTTTGTTGTAGGAGGTGGGAAATCATCAATGGCTTTGACTTTAGTCCTTACCGGTTTTACTTGTCCTTGCCCGACAACTTTTCCTAAATAAGTCACTGTAGCTTTTGCAAACTCACATTTGGCTAAGTTCACAGTTAGACGAGCATCCTGAAGATGCTGAAACAAGTGTCGGATGCGAAGCATGTGTTGGGTCCATGTGTCGCTGAAAACCACCACATCATCCAAGTAAACAGCACAACCTTCCAACCCAGCCACCACCTGATTCATCAACTGCTGGAAAGTGGCTGGGGCATTCCTAAGACCAAAACTCATGACATTGTAAGAGTATAATCCAGTTGGTACAATAAACGAGGACACCTCTTGGGCACGAGCAGACAAGGGTACTTGATAGTAACCCTTAAGCAAATCAAATTTACTCACATACTTTGCAGTTCCAACACAGTCAACGCAATCTTCCATCCGAGGAAGCGGGTAGGAGTCAGGTTTTGTGATGCTGTTTAGTTTCCTGTAATCAGTACAGAATCTATAAGTACCATCCGGTTTCTGAACTAGCACACAGGGTGAGGCCCAACTGGAGGAGGAGGGTTTAACCAAGCCGTTGTCCAGCAAATACTGAATTTCTGATTTCATAACTTTACTTTTCTCTGGAGAAACTCTGTAGAAATGCTGACGGATGGGCTGCGCGTCCCCCACATCAATGTCATGCTCAATTAAGTGAGTACACATGGGGATGTCACCGAATATATGAAAATCTAAAATCAACTGCTTCAACTGCTCTCCTTTTTCAGTAGACAAATGGCTCAACAAGGGTTGTAGGTTTAACAACATCTCCGAGTTCCTAAGTCTTGGCTGTAATACAGTGTCTTCTGGAGTCTGTACATCTTCATCTACTCTTGCTGTGTAGCTCAGGTCTACTTTCACAGAAGCAGCAACGGCCTGTACGTCTTTTTCTTCCGGAGTACGACCAAAGTAAGGTTTCAGTAAGTTTACATGGCACAGCTGAGTGGGTCGTTTACGGTCAGGGGTAGAGACCACATAATCCTGTGCAGACACCTGCTTCAGCACAGAATATGGACCAGAAAACTTGGCCTGAAATGGAGATCCTTGAATAGGAAGCAAGGCAAGCACCCGCTCTCCTGGGTGAAACACTCTACTTTCAGCTTTCTGGTCAAACCATCGTTTCATCTTTTTCTGAGCTTTTTTAAGATTCTCAGAAGCTAATCTGCCAGCCAAGAAAAGTCTGCGACGAAAACCATTAATGTAGTCGAACAAGTTTGATGGTGGATCAGAACTCTCCAGGTTGGTTTTTAGGACAGCAAGGGGCCCGCGTACATGATGTCCAAACACTAGTTCGTTTGGACTGAACCCTGTGCTTTCCTGTACCACTTCACGAGCTGCCAGAAGAAGCCAAGGCAAACCTTCTTCCCAATCTCTATTCAACTCTGTGCAGTATGCTCGCAACAATGCCTTCAGAGTTTGGTGAAAACGCTCTAGTGCCCCCTGGCTTTGTGCATGATAAGCACTGCTTTGTTGATGGGCTACACCAAGTTGTTTCAAAATCTCAGCAAACATGCGTGAAGTGAAATTGGTACCTCTGTCTGTCTGAATAGTCTTAGGAATTCCAAACACGGAAATGAAATTAGATAAAGCTTTGACCACAGACCTTGTTGTAATGGTTTTCAGGGCATATACTGCAGGATAACGAGTGCTTTTACACATAACTGTCAGCAAATACACCGATCCTGACTTTGAAGGACTCAGTGGACCAACACAGTCAATAATTAAGTTTTCGAAAGGTTCACCAACAGCAGGTATGGGAAAAAGTGGAACTGGTTTCAAGTTCTGATTAGGCTTTCCAGTTAACTGACAGGTGTGACAGGTTTTTATAAAAAGAGAGACATCTTTTTTCAGACGGGACCAATAAAAATAACACAACACTCGACTATAGGTTTTATTAACTCCCAGATGGCCAGCCAGCTCTCCATGGGCAGTTTTCAGAACGAGGTCTCTGAACTTAGTTGGAACAACAACCTGATAAACTGGTCCAACAACTTCCCTGTCACTATAAGGCAACCATTTACGTACCAACAGACCTTCTAGAAGAAAATACCCATGTGACACTTTTGAGTCCTTTTCTGTTGCCTGGACTTGTTTAAACAAAGCAGCCAAGGTAGCGTCCTCCTGCTGGGCTGCAATCAACTCACTGAGGGACAAGGGAACAGGAAGAGTTGGCAAACAGACAAGCTTCTTGCAGATAGAACCAGGCTTACCAGACTCATTTTCCTGTTCAGCCAAAGAACGAGTGATGGCACGAGTTACTGCACAAGCTGGGAATGCCTCAGGAAAGTCACGAGCACATTCGTCTGAAACAGAAACAGATGGAGAAGCTCGGACCACCGGAGGAGGGGCAACATCTCGCCACACGCGCCCACCTGCCAGGTTGTTCCCCAGAATGAGAGACACATCTCCCACAGGCAAAGAAGGACGAACGCCTATAACTACTTCCCCTTGAACCAGTTCTGACTGTAGGTGGATCTTATGGAGAGGCACAGAGAAAGTTTTCAACCCAATACCTCTAATCAAGACACTACGACCAGTATCAGAAACAGGAGAAAATGGCAGAACAGATTCCAATATGAAGGACTCAGACGCTCCAGTGTCACGCAGAATTTTAACAGCCACTTTATTTAAACTGCCACACAGAGAAACAAACCCCTGGGTGATGAAAGGAGCATAATCTCGTCCAACATCCTTCTCAAAAACCAAGGGATCTGTGCCGTTCGGTTCTGGAAAAGACTTAAAGTCAACAGGTGCAGCTAAAACAGTTGGTCTAACACCTTCAACTTCAGCTGGAGGTGTAGACTCCGCTGATTTCGACTGCAAAACTCCGGCTAATGCAACAGGTTTACGATGATCTTGTTTACTCTTAACTGGTTTAGATTTGGAATTCCAAGGACACTCATTTTTCCAGTGTCCCTTCTCACGACAATAGTTACAAACTGAGGCGGCTTTAAAGTGCAAAGTAGGATCCCATCTAGTTTTACTAGG
>NW_023623990.1:0-4044 GCF_014905685.2 Nematolebias whitei | reverse complement strand
ATGTGGTTAATGTCCTGCTCGACCTAACTGCCGCCTTTGATACTGTGGACCATGTAGTGGACTAGGCCCATGTCAAAAACTAAGTCTAAGGTCAAAAATCTTGACCTTAAGAACCTTGTGGGACAGGAACTGTCATTTCATTGATTTGAATCCAGAAATACAGGTTCACCCATCCTGAGACTTTCTCTCTTGAAGATTCAAGTGAAAAGAACACTCTCTGTTTTATTATCATTACTATTTTACAAATGTTGATAATCAAAGTGTCTTAGTTCAAACCATTTTAGATGTTGCAGTGAACTAATCAATTTTATTAACTGTGTAATGATTTTTCTCACGCAAAAGTTAGAAC
Source organism: Nematolebias whitei (assembly GCF_014905685.2). Taxonomy (NCBI): domain Eukaryota; kingdom Metazoa; phylum Chordata; class Actinopteri; order Cyprinodontiformes; family Rivulidae; genus Nematolebias; species Nematolebias whitei. Next base: position 3,695 of record NW_023623990.1, on the reverse strand, counting down.
TCATGTCAAAGCTGTTACAGAGTAATTATGCATTTTCTGATTTCTGCTTTTGAATGAGCAAGTGTAAGTTGGTCCAAGGTTGGAGTCAAACGCAAAACAAGTTGTTGGAACGAACTTTCATGTTTTAGAATCCTCTCAGACGTAAATATAGAGGTTTTTGGCACCTGTTTCTGAAACGCGCCAAAACAAAACTCTCTCTGTCTGTGAGAACATTTCTGATCTTTCCATAACAATTCTTGCTGTCTTCTAACCTCTTACGTCACAAAACACACCCCGTCTGGTCGGTTCTGACCAATGGTAATACTCCCAAAAGTGGACCGGAAAACAGCTCTTTAAAATGTCAGTACTTCCTGGTCTACTCAGTTCTGCTAGAGAGTTCTGGTAAAGTTCTGGTGCAGGCTCTGCTCGAGATCTGTAAACTACACAGTTCTTTTAGAAGCTCTGGGATGGTGCTGGAACAGTTCTGGGACAGTTCTGTTCAGTTCTGATGGAGAAGCCCAGTTCTGTGAGAGACGGGATGATCCTGACATGACAACAGAGCTCTTCCGAGTTCCATGGGAATATAACACTTTCACTCGCCACTACTTCTGACGAGCTACAGCCATACTAAGGAGACGCTGGACAGGTAGCGTTAACGGAACACCATATCTGCTGATTATCATCAGAAAGGTAATGGGTCAAGTTTCCTACCAAGCGTACCGAGGCGAGCTGGGTTTCTGATGGAGAGTGTCGGTTCTGGTGAACACTTACTTCCCCTCACACACCCTCTTACTCCCTCTTAACTTCTTTCATCTTTAAACTTTTCTCTCAAGTAGAAATTCTTCCAGATATTTTAGAAATGTCTGTGTAAAATGCTCACCCACATCCATGTGGGTAAAAGATCATAATTGTACAGTTTTCATAAATGTCTGTGGTGAAGCAACGGAAAAATCATGGCCGTATGATTTTTCCTGATTGATTGCTTATGTTGTTATTTTCATAATTTGCCAAATTAATGTAAATGTTTGATGTTAAACTTTGATTCTGTAAATAAATGACCGCATTCATTTTGATGGGTCAAACATAAATGACGTCTCACGTTTGCATTTCCTTAAATTCAATGCACGTTTTATTCAGTCCAGAAAAATGAGGAATCCGTGTTAAATGATGAATATATCTGAGCATCTGTTCATCTACATATTGGTGGCCCGTACGGGGACATAAATGGACTGTAACCGTGTAAACATTGATTTTACGTGTTGGCATGTATGTTAAAAAGTAACAGTTTGTCAGCTGTGCTGAAACGCAGCTGGAGCTGCGCCTTTGAAGCTAAACGCTGCATGTTCTAAGCGTTGGGCTAGTGATGTTAGAAGCTGAAATTGTGTCATTGTGTCTTGTGAAAGCTGACATTGTACGCCTGTTATGTTAACTAAGAGCTGATGAGCTGTGCAAAACGCTGCGTTCTGTTTAAACTGAGGTCCAAACGGACGGGAGGTTCGGTTCTGGACCGGCTCGGTTCTGGAAAATTCGGACGAGTTGTTTAAATAGCTAGAAAGACGTTTTGTCACGGAGCGCCGTCTCCGTGCAGCTCAGGGAGTTGATTCGTTACAATTTTTAACAGAAAAAGTGCATTTTGACAGTTTAAAAGACGAAAAAAGTGACGAACTGATTTTATGCTAATCTAGCATGCTGGTTGTTGCTAACGCTTCGTGGTTGGTTGAATATTGCTGCTGTGGAGCGCTCTGATTTGCTGAGGAGGGTGAATGCGTGCCTACGTAACTTCCTCTCAACCCTGCGCTGCTTTTTCATTGGTGATTTCAGTCACGTGACCCGGAAATGGAAACTCGTTTTCATAGGGAATAAAATCTGCTTTTTTAAGCTGAAAAGCGCTTTAAGGCTGTGTTCTGAAACGCTGTTTAAGTCTTCGAAGTCTAATCGCTAAAATTTTGCCACGTTTGTGTGAAAAATTCGTTCAGAAACGTTGATTTTAACCGGGTTTAGCCGAAGCTAACTTTAAGCTAAGCGGCTAACAACAGGATGTCAACCGAACGCCACAGGAAGTTGTAGCTCCCCTAGTGGACAACACAAACAGTGTCGGAGTTAAAATTGTTGAGGTTGTACTGACATCTTGTGGAGAAGACGTGGGATCACAGGTTTCACTTCGTTTTTAGGTTATTTTAGTGAAATTAAACGTGTTTTTCTTTTTAAAGGCATTTTTTGAGTTATTAACCGTTCCTCAAAGTTGAATAGACTCTGTTATCTTGCATTTTAAAAGTTATGAAGGTATTTATGCAGAGAGCATTTACCGAACAAATTTTTATTCACTGATAAATCCTTGAGAAACAGGTACAAAATAAAAATTTAGAAACTTTTAAATAAGATACAGTTACAGATATTCACAAAGTTGGAAAAAGTTTACTCATTTGCTAGAAGATAACGCACGTTTAATTGATAAATCACTAAATAAGAGTAAACTTATCAGGAAAAAGAGATTTTTCTGATTTTCTTTTACCACCTAAACATTTACATCTCCTATTTAATTTCTAAATAGCAGATAATGGCGGACGAAGATGTAAACACTGACCCCTTACAATCCGGAGATGTTGTCCAGACAGCGTTACATATTTTAACAACTTCAATTGTTGGTAAACAATTAGAGCAATTGCTAGACCTTGATGATGATCAAAGATATGAGGAGCTGCAGACGTTGTCTAAAGCAGCTAAAGTGAAGGAGGACACGAAATCCAGCCGTGAACGGTTAGCAAAAATTGCTCTGCTTCTGAAGGCGGAACTGGACCGTCTGGTTGAACGAAATACCTTGCTGTTCCACGGATATGAGTCTGAAAAGGAGAGGTGTGACGAATTGTTAAATGCATCTGAGTTGCTGAAACAACAAATTCAGACTGATAGGGACCTCTCAAAGACTGAGCTGTCAGAACAGGCTCAATCATATGAGGCGAAGATTGCGGATAAGGAACAAGCGTACCAAGCCGCGTGTGCAGATAACAATATGTTACAAGCACAGTTGCAGGTGGCATTAAAGGAGCTGGACGGTTGCAAAGCAGACAAGGAGATAATACTCAGAAATTGGCTGAAATTACAAAGTGAAAATCAGTCAACACATGAGCGCCTGACAGCTTGTGAGGAGAGGCTTGCTACAGCTACAAACCTGATTTCTGACATGGAGCTAGCTGGTTTGAGACTCAGAGACGAACAGGGTCAGCTACAACCTCCCCAGACAGGTGCTGTTGCACCTCCTCCCCTTAGCCCCGTTTCAACACCCCCAACCCGGGGGATAAGGGACGGGTCTGCACCCACTTGCACCTCTTCCTCCTAACACCATGCAGTCATCTCCATCCCCACCACGGGTGGTAGGGACAGACCTGCACCCACTTGCACCTCTTCCTCCTGACACCATGCAGTCCCCTCCACCCCCATCTCGGAGGGTGGGGACAGGTCTGCACCCACTTGCACCTCCTCCTACCAACCCTTATCAGCCACCCCCACCCCCACCATGGGCGGTAGGGGCAGGCCTTGACCAGTCTGCACCACCAGTCACACAAGTGAGACCGGTGATACAGTCTCCTTCAATGGATGATTTGCAGAAGATCTCAAAATATGTACAACGCTTTGTTCCCGGACCCATGGGGTCAGCTGGAACAAAAGCGTATCTCAAAGATCTGGAGTTCAGATTGAGATCTTATCCTAATGCTACG
>NW_023623989.1:0-4045 GCF_014905685.2 Nematolebias whitei | reverse complement strand
GCCTTCCGCGGTACCTGCTGTTGGGCAGTCTGTGTCACACTCCGGAGGCGTATCTATTGGCAGTGGTTTGCTCACTTTTGTCCACATTATTTGATCACCATAATCTATAATCGCGTCGAAGCGATTTATAAAATCCTGGCCAACCAAAAATGGGAATGAGTCAACACGAGACACGTGTACTGGGTGGTACAGTGTCATATTGCCAATTTGCATGTGAACCATTGCTATGGATGTCAGGGTTGTTTTCATTTCTGAGAGACCCTACATTTCTATAGCACATTCAGAGAGAGGTATTATCCTGTTAACACTGGCAGCGGCCGTCCTCAGCTCCTCGAACAGTTTAGCTGACATAATTGTTATGTCTGCCCCACCGTCCAAGAGTGCTTCGTGTGTGAGGACACCTTCGAGTGTTACTGACAGGTACGCCTTTTTGGCGACCCCCTTTCTGATAAAGTTACACAGAAACCTTTTGGGTTTTTTCTGACGCTTCTTCACACGTTCAGCCTTATCTGTGTAATCTTGGTTTGTCTGAACCGTCAGCACAGCAGAAGCTGTTTCTGAGTGTTCAGCCTGCGATGACTCGTCATCGTTTGTGTGTGTGTTTACCCCCCCTTCTTCTGATGAGGGGTTGTTTGAGGCAACAACAGTTATGTCTTGGTGTGTTCCACCGACATCTGTTATGTTGTCATTCGCGCCCTCAGATGTAATGGGAATTACATTACTGCATAGTGCTCCTGGATGGGTTCCCGTGTCAGTGTGTTTCAAAGTTTCTAACAACCTGCGTAATTTCTCTGTCTCTTCCGAGTTCAGAGGTGTAGGGCCTTGTTTCTGGAACTTTTGTGATTTTTTCGCCTCGGTTTGTTTCGTCCGAGGTGGGGGACGGTCAGGTACGTCTTTCGGGGGTTCCTTTACGTACTGCCCCTGATGATATGGTTTGACATATCGTTGCGTCCTACGCTCACCCCTTTTTCGATAATCACTGTCATCCTCTGAAAGAGGAGCTTTTTTGTCCCAGCGTGCACCTTCAGGACGCGGTTTGTTAGTTTGAACAGACTGTTTTCTCTCCTTCTTAGGAGGAGGCGGCGAAGCGCGTCGTCCTTCTAGTTCAAGAGGGAGGGGTTTAACCTTTACACTTGGAAACACTTCAATGGGCGTCTTAGCAGGAGAACTCGCTTCAAACACATTCACAGCACACTGCTTAATCTCACTGATGGATTTTTCTCTGAAATTTGCCATCATTTGTACTGATTGTTTAAAATCAGTGTGGAGATTTTTGCTGAAAACAAATTTAAAATGTTCATCTTCTTCCATTCCGGTTTCATTTCTGTTACCAAAATAAGCTTGGAAGATTCTTTTGTAATAAACTTTTGGATGTTCAGTTTTACCCTGCGTGACCTTGTCTGCAGCTGGGAAACCAGCAGGTCCCGTGCAGGAGTCGTACTCTCTGATCAAAGCTCCACACAGAAGGTTGTAATCCCTCTTCGTTGCATCTGGTAGACGCTCGATGAAGGTGAACACCTCTCTGTCCGAAGTGAGCCGTATCAGGCTGATCTTATCTTCTACCGTAGCATTAGGATAAGATCTCAACCTGAACTCCAGATCTTTGAGATACGCTTTTGTTCCAGATGAGCCCATCGGTCCTGGTACAAAGCGTTGTACATATTTTGAGATTTTCTGCAAATCATCCATTGAAGGAGACAGTATCAACGGTCTCACATGCGTGATTGGTGCAGATTGGTCAAGGCTTGCCCCTACCGCCCATAATGGGGGTGGGGGTGGCGGCATGGTGTCAGGAGGAAGAGGTACATATCGGTGCAGGTCTGTCCCTACCGCCCATAATGGGGGTGGGGGTAACGGCATGGTGTCAGTAGGAAGAGGTGCAAGTGGGTGCAGACCCGTCCTTATCCCCCGAGGCGGGGGTGTTGGAACGGGGCTAAGGGGAGGAGGTGTAACATCATCTGTCTGGGGTGGTTGTGGCTGTTTGTCTCTAAGTCTCAGACCAGCCCGCCCCATATCAGAAATCTGGTTTGTAGCTGTAGCTAGTTTCTCCTCACAAGCTGTCAGGCGCTCCTGTGATGTCTGACATTTCCTTTGTAAATTCAGCCATTGTTGGAGTATCATCGCCTTGTCTGCCTTGCAATCGTCCAGCTCCTTTAATGCGATCTGTAACTGTGCTTGTAGCACATCGTTATCTGCACACGAGGCTCGGTACGCTTGTTCTTTATCCCTAATCCTCTCCTCATATGATTGAGCCTGTTCTAACAGCTCAGTCTTTGAGAGGTCCCTATCAGTCTGAATTTGTTGTTTCTGCAAATCAGATTCATACATCAATTCGTCACACCTGTCCTTTTCAGATTGATATCCGCTGAACAGCGTGTCATTTTGTTCCACCTGATGGTCCAATTCCGCTTTCAGAAGCAGGGAAATTTTTGCTAACCGTTCACGGCTCGATTTTGAGTCCTCTGCCACTTTAGCTTCTTTTGCCAACCTCTGCAGTTCCTCATTTCTTTGATCATCATCAAGGTTTTCTAATTGCTCTAATTGTGTACCAATAATTGAATTTGTTAAAATATATAAAGCCGACTGGACGGCATCTCTGGATTGAAAGGGGTCAGTGTTTACCTCTTCGTCTTCCATTATCTGCTATTTAGAAATTAAATAGGAGATGTAAATGTTTAGGTGGTAAAATAAAATCAGAAGAGTTTCTCTCTACTGATGTATTTACTCTTATTTTGTGAGTTTAACAATTAAACGTGCGTTATCTTTTTAGCAAGTGAGTAAACTTTTTCCATTTTTGTGAATATCTGTAACTGTTTCTATTTTTTAAAAGTTTGCTTCAATTTTTATTTTGTACCTTTCTTAAGGAATTATCAGTGAATAAAAATGTGTTGGTAAATGCTTCTCTGCATAAATACCCTTCACTTTTTAAGTGCAAGATAACAGTGATTATTCAGTTAGAGGAAGTTTGTTAACTCAAAAATGCCTTACAGAAAAATAAAAACGTTTAATTTCACTCTTTAAAACTAAAACGAAGTGAAATCCTGTGATCTTCCCGTGTATCCAGAAGGTGTCAGTACAACCTTATTAATTTTAACTCAGACACTGTTAGTGTTGTCCAGTAGGGGTCGCTATGACTTCCTGTGGCGTCCGGTCGTTAGCTGTTAGCTCAAAATTAGCATCGGCTAGACTCGGATAAAACCAACATTTCTGAACGGATTTTTTACACAAACGTGGCAAAATTTTAGCAATTAGACTTCGAAGAACTTAAACAGCATTTCAGAACACAGCTTTAAAGCGCTTTTCAGCTTTAAAAAGCAGATTTTATTCCCTATGAAAACGAGTTTCCATTTCTGGGTCACGTGACTGAAATCACCAATGACAAAGCAGCGCAGGGTTGAGAGGAAATGACGTAGCCACGTCAGTCAACCTTCTCAGCAAATCAGAGCGCTCCACAGCAGCAATATTCAACCAATCACGAAACGTTTTAGCCACCAGCATGCTAGATTCAGCCTGAGGTAAGTTCGTCAACTTTTCGTCTTTTAAACTGTCAAAATGCACTTTTTCTGTTAAAAATTGTAACGTTTAACTCTGAGCTGTGCGGAGTCTGCTACTCCGGTCTCAAAAACGTCTTTCTAGCTATTTAAACAACTCGTCCGAACCTTTTTCAGAACCGAGCCGGCCAACAGAACCTCCGTCCGTTTGGACCACAGTTTAAACAGAATAACGTTTTCCACAGCTCATCAGCATAGCTACACATAACAGCATACAATTTCAGCTTTCACAAGACATATGACACCATTTTCAGCTTCCTGTGAGCTTCCTGAGCTTCACAGACCAACACGCTTAAAACATGCAGCGTTTTGACTTCAGGCGGTGCAGCAGCTTGAGCTGCGTTTCTTCACAGCTGATAAACTGTTACTTTTCTTCATGCCAACATGTAAAAAATCAATCTTTACACGAATTTACAGTCATTTATGAGCACGTTACGGGCCACCAAATGTAGTATGTCATATGCTGGATATATTCATACTTTTTTCACGAGTTC
>NW_023623988.1:0-4045 GCF_014905685.2 Nematolebias whitei | reverse complement strand
GCAGAGAAGAAACCCAAACAGGACTCCAGTCAGCCATCAGGTGAAAAGGAGGAACCCAGACCCAGACCAGTGGTCATTCCGTATGTTGAGGGGGTATCAGAGAAACGGAGACGTTTATTTTCTAAACATAACGTCCCAGTGGCTTTTAAACCCCAAAATACATTACGGCAAAGACTGGTTCATCCCAAAGATCCAGTCCCCCGGCACAAACAGAGTAATGTTGTGTATGCTGTTCAGTGTCAGGAGGGCTGTGATCAGTCTTACATCGGAGAAACAAAACAGCCACTGGCCAAAAGGATGGCCCAGCACAGAAGATCAACATCATCAGGCCAGGACTCTGCGGTCTACACTCATCTCCAGGCCAGCGGTCACTCTTTCAGGGATGAAGATGTTCACATCCTGGAAAGAGAGGAACGATGGTTTGAGAGAGGAGTAAAGGAGGCCATCCATCCATCCATCCATTTTCTTCCGCTTATCCGGGGTCGGGTCGCGGGGGTAGCAGCCTAAGTAGGGAGGCCCAGACTTCCCTCTCCCCAGCCACTTGGGCCTGCTCTTCCGGGGGAATCCCGAGGCGTTCCCAGGCCAGCCGAGAAACATAGTCCCTCCAGCGTGTCCTGGGTCTTCCCCTGGGCCTCCTTCCGGTGGGACGTGTCCGGAACACCTCACCAGGGAGGCGTCCAGAAGGCATCCTAAACAGATGCCCAAGCCACCTCAACTGGCTCCTCTCGACATGGAGAAGTAGCGGCTCTACTCCCAGTCCCTCCCGGATGATCGAGCTTCTCACCCTGTCTCTAAGGGAGAGCCCAGACACCCTGCGGAGAAAACTCATTTCGGCCGCTTGTATCCGAGATCTCATTCTTTCGGTCACAACCCAAAGCTCGTGACCATAGATGAGGGTGGGAACGTAGATCGATCGGTAAATTGAGAGCTTCGCCTTTTGACTCAGGTCTCTCTTCACCACGACAGACCTGTACAGCGCCCGCTTCACTGCAGACGCTGCACCTATCCGCCTATCGATCTCACGCTCCATTTTTCCCTCATTCGTGAACAAGACCCCAAGATACTTGAACTCCTCCACTTGGGGTAGGACCTCCTCCCTGACCCGGAGAGGGCACTCTACCCTTTTCCGGCTCAAGACCATGGCCTCGGATTTGGAGGAACTGATCTTCATCCCGGCCGCATCGCATTCGGCTGCGAACCGCTCCAGCGAAAGCTGTAGATCACGATCTGATGAAGCCAATAAGACCACATCATCTGCAAAAAGCAGAGACGCAATCCTAAGGCCACCAAAACGGATCCCCTCAACACCTTGGCTGCACCTAGAAATTCTGTCCATAAAAGTTATGAACAGAATCGGTGAGAAAGGGCAACCTTGGCGGAGTCCAACTCTCACCGGGAACAAGCCCGAATTACTGCCGGCGATGCGGACCAGGCTCTGACACCGGTCATACAGGGACCTAACAGCCCGTATCAAAGGGCCCGGTACCCCATACTCCCAGAGTACCCCCCACAGGGCCCCCCGAGGGACACGGTCGAACGCCTTCTCCAAGTCCACAAAGCACATGTAGACTGGTTGGGCAAACTCCCACGCACCCTCCAGGACCCTGCTGAGAGTGTAGAGCTGGTCCAGTGTTCCACGGCCAGGACGAAAACTGCACTGTTCCTCCTGAATCCGAGGTTCAACTATCCGACGGACCCTCCTCTCCAGAACCCCCGAATAGACCTTACCAGGGAGGCTTAAGAGCGTGATTCCCCTGTAGTTGGAACACACTCTACGGTCCCCCTTTTTGAATAGGGGGACCACCACCCCGGTCTGCCAATCCAGGGGAACTTCCCCCGATGTCCACGCAATATTGCAGAGTCGCGTAAGCCAACACAACCCTACAACATCCAGAGCCTTAAGGAACTCCGGGCGAATCTCATCCACCCCTGGGGCCCTGCCACCGAGGAGCTTTTTAACCACCTCAGTGACCTCAGCACCAGAGATTGGAGGGCCCGACCCAGAGTCCCCAGGTTCCGCTTCCTCAGTGGAAGACGTGCTGGTGGGATTGAGGAGGTCTTCAAAGTATTCCGCCCACCGACCCACAACATCTTGAGTTGAGGTCAGCAGCACACCACTCCCACTATAAACAGTGTTGGTGGCGTACCGCTTTCCCCCCCCGAGACGCCGGATGTTGGACCAGAAACATCTCGAAGCCGTGCGGAAGTCGTTCTCCATGGCCTTTCCGAACTCCTCCCATGCCCGAGTTTTTGCCTCAGCAACCACCCGAGCCGCATGTCGCTTGGACTGCCGGTACCCATCAGCTGCTTCCGGGGTCCCACAGGCCAAAAAGGCCCGATAGGACTCCTTCTTCAGCCTGACAGCATCCCTCACCGACGGTGTCCACCATCGGGTTCGAGGGTTGCCGCCGCGACAGGCATCGACAACCTTGCGGCCGCAGCTCTGGTAAGCCGCCTCGACAATAGAGGCACGAAACATGGTCCACTCAGACTCAATGTCCCCCACCTCCCTCGGAACATGTTCAAAGTTCTCCCGGAGGTGGGAGTTGAAACTCCGTCTCACAGGAGACTCTGCCAGACGTTCCCAGCAAACCCTCACAATACGTTTGGGTCTGCCAGGTCTGACCGGCATCCTCCCCCACCATCGGAGCCAACTCACCACCAGGTAGTGATCAGTTGACAGCTCCGCCCCTCTCTTCACACGAGTGTCCAAGACATGTGGCCGCAGATCAGATGAGACGATGACAAAGTCGATCATCGAACTGCGGCCTAGGGTGTCCTGGTGCCAAGAGCACATATGGACACCCTTATGCTTGAACAAGGTGTTCGTTATTGACAATCCATGACGAGCACAGAAGTCCAACAACAGAACACCACTCTGGTTCAGATCAGGGGGGGCGTTCCTCCCAACCACACCCCTCCAGGTCTCACTGTCATTGCCCACATGAGCATTGAAGTCCCCCAGCAGAACAAGGGAGTCCCCAGAAGGTGCACTTTCCAGTACCCACTCCAAGGACTCCAGAAAGGGTGGATAATCTGAACTGCTGTTTGGTGCATAAGCACAAACGACAGTCAGAACCCGTCCCCCCACACGTAGGCAGAGGGAGGCCACCCTCTCATTCACTGGGGTGAACCCCAATACACAGGCACCAAGTTGGGAGGCAAAAAGTACGCCCACGCCTGCTCGGCGCCTCTCACCAGGGGCAACTCCAGAGTGGAAGAGTGTCCAGCCCCTCTCAAGGAAACTGGTTCCAGAGCCCGAGCCATGCGTAGAGGTGAGTTCGACTATTTCTAGCCGGAACCTCTCAGCCTCACACACCATCTCAGGCTCCTTCCCACCAGTGAGGTGACATTCCACGTCCCAATAGCCAGCTTCTGTAGCCGAGGATCAGACCACCAGGGTCCCCGCCCTCGGCCACCATCCATCCCACATTGCACCCGACCCCTTTGGCCCCTCCCACAGGTGGTGAGCCCATGGGAAGGGGGACCCACGTCTCCTCTTCGGGCTGTGCCCGGCCGAGCTCCATGGGTAAAAGCCCGGCCACCAGGCGCTCGCCCGCATGCCCCACCTCCAGGCCTGGCTCCAGAGTGGGGCCCCGGTGACCCACGTCCGGGCAAGGGAACACTAGGTCCATTTGTGTTTCTCATCATTGGGGTCTTTGGGCTGCACTTTGTCTGGTCCCTCACCTAGGACCTGTCTGCCATGGGTGACCCTACTAGGGGCATAAAGCCCCTGACAGCATAGCTCCTAGGATCATTGGGACACTCAAACCCCTCCACCACGGTAAGGTGGCAGCCCAGGGAGGGGGTAAAGGAGGCCATCTTTGTGAAAAGAAATCGTCCATCATTAAACAGGGGTGGAGGCCTCTGGGTTCAACTGTCCCCCTCTTACAATGCTGTGATTGCTAGTATCACTCAGCCCTCTGTGAGTAGTAAACAGTCATCAGTGTGCTAATGACCCATTGTTAGGCTGATGGTCCTTCTTGAGCATGTGATCAGCTGGTTTTGGTTGTCAGCAGCAAACTGGTTGATCCACTCTGAGAAG
>NW_023623987.1:0-4046 GCF_014905685.2 Nematolebias whitei | reverse complement strand
GGCACCGAGGACTCACACCACCCAGGCCAAGGCCCGACAGGGCCAGAGGACCCGAGCCCCACCAGGCAGACACCAGGCCGAGCCGACACACGCCCAAGCGCCCAGCCCCCGATACCAAGGGCCCCAAGCGCGCCGGCAGGCAAGGGCACACCCCACCAGGGGGCCGCGCGATAGGGGCGCGATGCCAAGCACCCCCAGTTGTATCAAAGAGGGGGCAGTCCGAGTCTCGGCCTAACAAATACCCATTCATACACATACACAATCACACTATCCCAACCTCAATCTCACATTCATTCACTCAAAGACATACAATAACGATACATTTCATTCTTATTCCCGATACGCACTCTATACCCCCCAGGTCCAAGACATGTACCCGCCCTCTACAGGGGGCAGCCCATGCCCAAACCCAGGAGGTAAACCCATTCATTCCTGAGTGGAGAAGAGCCAATACCCCAGACCCGGCCCAGGCCATGCCCCGCCGACAGGATACCCCCCCACCATGAAGAGGACACGCCACCGACCACCCCCACACACCGCCAACAACCAAGCACGCACCCCCAGCCGACCGCCCGCCAGGCCCCGGCAGCCACCCCGGCCAGCGGGCCAACCATGGCACCCAAGAGCCAAGCTCAGGGGGTCCAAACAACCCCAGGGAGAGCACAGCGCCAGCACCGCCCATGGCAACCCCCAGACCCTGAACCCCCACATAGTCCTGGTCAACACCCGACGGCCTGCCCTTCTCCCGGACCCCACCCCCGGAATGGCAGTCAGGGAACTAGGTGGGTAGGAAGAGGGGAAAAAAATAAAATAAAATAAATAAATAACTAAAAATAAGACCCCGACACATACACCCCCACCCCTAGATGTGCTGTTGATGTGTGTTGTTGTATAGTGCCATTAAAAAGGAAAGAAGAAGGAACGTAGTAACGTTTTTAATGTGGGGGATAAAAGACATGTCCTGATCAAAAATAACACCAAGATTTTTAACATTAGAGCTGGAGGACAGATTAATGCATCTAAGGAGGGAGAAAGACTGAAACATTCATTCCTAAGGTGCTCAGGTCCAAAAACCAAAACCTCAGTCTTGTCTGTGTCCAACAGGAGAAAATTAAGGGTCATCCAGGTTTTTATGTCTTTAAGACATGCTTGTAGTCTAAGTAGCTGATTGGATTCATTGGGTTTAATGGACAAATATTATTGTGTATCATCAGCACAACAATGAAAATTTATCCCATGCTGTTTAATAACTTTACCTAATTTTTTTTTTCATTTAGCCTTTATTTATACAGGTTAGTCTCATTGAGCCACGAGAACTCATTTGCAAGAGAGACCTGTTTAGGGAGCACATGGTGGGGGTTAAGGGCCTTGCTCATGGGCCCAGAGTGGGGCGAATGAGGGTGGGGGCAAGTGTGGGTGTTTCACCTACCCCACCCACAATTTTGATGTTGTCGGGGCCGGGGCGTGAACCGGCGATCTTCGGATCACAAGCCCACCTCTCTATGCTTCCTAATGGAAGCATATATAAAGTAAAGAGTATTGTCCCAAGCACTGAACCCTGAGGAACTCCATGACTAACTTTGGTGTATGATGAAGATTCATTATTTACATTTACAAACTGGAATCTATCAGATAAATATGATTTAAACCAATTTAGAGCCGTTCTTATAATTTCAACATCATATTCCAGTCCCTGTAATAGAATATTGTGATCAACTGTATCAAATGCAGCACTGAGGTCTAACAGGACCAGTAGAGACACAAGTCCATTGTCTGAGGCCATGAGAATATCATTACTAACTTTCACCAGTTAAGATTCAGTGCTGTGGTGAGCTCTATAATCTGACTGAAACTCTTCAAACAGATTATTTGTTTGCAGATCAAACCAAATAAATGGTAAATCGTACATGGATGAACTTTCATCCAGTCTTTCTCTGTTTCCTGTTTTCAGTCACCTCTCAGTGTTTTCCCTCCTCCTTGTGTTCAGCCTGAGTCTCACCTGTGTTCAATGCTAATCGCCGCAGGTGTCTGTTATTTGTCCCAATCAGCTTGTGTATATATTCAGCTCCTTTGTGTCTTGTCATTTGTCTCTGGATTGTCATTATGGTGTTCGTGTTCTGTCCTGTCTACCTGCTCTCCTTGTAGTAAGCTGCCTGTCAGCATTTTGCTTTGTTTTTGGAAAATGAATATTTTTTTACTGTTCCTTGAGCCTCTTGTCATCCTCCTGCACTTGGGCTCAACACACCAGATGGCAGAACCTGATACTGTAGAGACTAATCAGAGCTTTAGATCATTCATACACGTATGGACACACGTCAGAGACAGTGATGGGTTCAGTGTCTTTCACAGGGACACTTCAGCATGTGACTGCTGGAATCAAAGCCCAGAAACAATTTAGACTTCATTTAATTTTAACAAGAAAACTGGTTTAGGATACAAATGTTCAAGGAAGTACAGCCTTAATGTGATTTATTTATTTTTTGTGCCAGAACACTTTCAAGATTATTTAGACCAGTGTTTTTTTTATTTTTATAAACCTTGTCTCAGCATGAATTTTAGGTCCTGGACATTTATCACCCATGTTTTCCGTCAGACTACATCATGCAAGAACTTTAAAAAAAAAAAAAATAAATTGCAATCCAACTGCTTCTTCATACACATGGAAACATCCAGATCCTTCAGGAGATGGTCTGACCTTTGAACTGTTGTAGGTCAAATTAAAGCATCAAACAACTTCACAGCCATGCTGAAACATCTGCCTCTGCTGTGCAGAAGTTTCTGCTCTTTTTCTTTCTGTGCAGCACAGATCAGATAACATCAGTGGCAATCTTCTTTACATTTTATTGAACTAAAAGATACAACTAACACAGGGCTCCTATTGTGTCAAGGGCTCAGCTGCTTTTAGCTTCTTTTAGCTTTAATAACCAGTTTCGGCTTCTTCATGAAGTTTCAGCGGTCATTCAGTGTTCACACTGCATCGTCACTGAAAATGTTTTTTATTTTGTTTATTATTATAATTTCTTCCAAACCAAGATTTAGTTTGACCTTGTAGAAACATCTGAACTCAGCTGCAGAATGGAAAATGGTGAAGTTTGAAGCTTCGTCATTTAATGACACCTTCAACTGAAACTAATAAATGAGTAGAGAAATGACAGTTTTTGGAATGGTTCACACAGTTTATATTTTTTTATTTATTATTTTTATTAACCTTTTTATTTAACCAGGCGAATCCCACTGAGGTCACAGATCTCTTTTGTAATGAGGCCTGAAGGCAGACAACGTGCATGTTTTTGTTCTGTGGGAGGAAACTGGAGGAAACCCACGCAACGCGAGAAGAACATGCCAACTCCACACTAAGACCCCAGGTCCAACCAGGGATTGAACCCAGGACCTTCTTGTTGTGAGGCAACAGTGCTAACCACTGAGCCCTCGTGCTTTTTTCAACCAAGCGACAGGGTGCTGGAGAACTCTCATGCCCCACTGAGACGCACGTGGCAGGGCGCGTCATGGATCCGTGGGGAGAATGGAAAATGTGCCTTTCTGTGTTGTCTCAGGAGGATGTTGAAGATTTGTATATCACTGGAATCATGATGGCAGGGTTTCTGCTTTTTAGCACCGTCAGATATCTCTTATCAGCTATTGGGGAAGACGGTGGCAGCAGTTTCAGCCATGGCAAAGCTGCCCACCTTATGTGATCGATCAGTTTGTGCTTCGAGCTCTCAGCTGATTTACGAGCTCAACCGTAAGATGGAAGTGATTTTATGAGAGTCGTAGGCCTCTTGCAGCCTCTGGGACTTGCCAGCATGTTGGCGTTGGAGCTGTACCGGCTGACGCATTAACATCTTATCAGGACTATGGTCTACCTGGAATGCTTCATGGACAAACCTCACCATCTTGTTGTCAAATACATATGTAATGTGTTTGTAAGTGTGCTGCTGGTGGAGGTTTTTTTTATGTCTTTAAACCGTGTCTGGATAGGACAATGTGTAAAGACATAAAAAAAACCTACAGCTCCAACGCCAACATGCTGGCAAGTCCCAGAGGCT
>NW_023623986.1:0-4046 GCF_014905685.2 Nematolebias whitei | reverse complement strand
CAATCATGGGTAAGACTGCCGACCTGACTGCTGTCCAGAAGGCCATCATTGACACCCTCAAGCAAGAGGGTAAGACACAGAAAGAAACTGATGAACGATTAGGCTGTTCCCAGAGTGCTGTATCAAGGCACCTCAGTGGGAAGTCTGTGGGAAGGGAAAAGTGTGGCAGAAAACGCTGCACAACGAGAAGAGGTGACCGGACCCTGAGGAGGATTGTGGAGAAGGGCCGATTCCAGACCTTGGGGGACCTGCGGAAAGAGTGGACTGAGTCTGGAGTAGAAACATCCAGAGCCACCGTGCACAGGCGTGTGCAGGAAATGGGCTACAGGTGCCGCATTCCCCAGGTCAAGCCACTTTTGAACCAGAAACAGCGGCAGAAGCGCCTGACCTGGGACTGCTGCTGAGTGGTCCAAAGTTATGTTCTCTGATTACAGTAAATTTTACATTTCCTTTGGAAATCAAGGTCCCAGAGTCTGGAGGAAGAGAGGAGACACAGAATTCACATTGCTTGAGGTTCAGTGTCAAGTTTCCACAGTCACTGGGGTGTCATGTCATCTGCTGGTGTTGGTCCACTGTGTTTTATCAAGCACAGGGTCAATGCAGCTAGCTATCAGGAGATATTGGAGCACTTCATGCTTCCATCTGCTGAAAAGCTTTATGGAGATGAAGATTTCATTTCTCAGCACGACCTGGCACCTGCTCACAGTGCCAAAACCACTGGTAAATGGTTTATTGACCATGGTATTACTGTGCTCAATTGGCCTGCCAACTCTCCTGACCTGAACCCCATAGAGAACCTGTGGGATATTGTGAAGAGAAAGTTGAGAGACGCAAGACCCAACACTCTGGATTAGCTTAAGGCCGCTATCGAAGCATCCTGGGCCTCCATAACACCTCAGCAGTGCCACAGGCTGATTGCCTCCATGCCACGCCACATTGAAGCAGTCATTCATGCAAAAGGATTCCCGACCAAGTATTGAGTGTGTAGTGAGAGAGCCCGAGAGATGGATTTAGCTCAGGGGTGCTCTCTTACATTTTATAATATCTGGACTAGTTCAAGTACATGATATTATACTTAATTTAAATGGATTCTTTCATTTTTCTGGACTAATTGATTTGTGCTTAGAAGTACTGTGTCGGAGATGGTCTAAAAACCAGTGACATGAGACGTTAATTTTCTTTGACCCATCAAAATGAATGTGGTCATTTATTAACAGAATCAAAATTTAACATCAAACATTGTACACTTGATTATTCTGATTGAACGCAATAACACAGCTTAATTAATGAGCTTTACAATGAGAAATCATACGGCCATGATTTCTCACTTGCAACTGAAATACAACAGACATTTCTGAAGATATCTTAAATTAATTACTGGCAAGGTAGAAGAGTTGGAGTAAAGTTTAGGGAGGGAAAGTGGATACTTAGGGTTAACTAAGATAATAAAGAAAAGATGGGGAGTTATCTTGTTTAAAACCAGATAGCACGTTTCCCAGTGATTTCGGCTAGATGTACCCGAGCGTCGACCCTTTACCTTGGTGGGGTTTCAGAGAGGTCTTCTCCTGGCGTCCAGCAAGGCTGAGTCGTTTTATCTCCAGGGAGTTATCTGCTTCTCATCAACTTGGGACCAAGAGGCTGACTGGCCCAGCTTCCAAAATAAACTTCCCCGAAAGATAGGATTAAGTTAAGTGGAATTTCAGCAAACATGCTGAACTCCTCGTCAGCAGAACTCTCTGTTCTCCATGGAACTTCTGTTCATCCTCCAGAACTTCGGATCACTTCTGCTCTCAGAACTCTGGATCATCTCCCAGAACTTCTGTTCTCCTATGCTCCCAGAACTGGCTGGAACTAGGAAGTGTCGACTTTTAAAGAGTTCTGTTTCTGGTCCCATTTGGGAAGTCCTGATTGGTTGAAAGAACCAACAGGGGTGTGGTTTTAGTGACATAAGAGGTTACTACAAGTCAGAAAAACAGAGAAATGTTTTAGGAACAGACAGAGAAATGTTTAGGAGCAGACAGAGAAATGCTTTGGCGAAATGACAGACCCCAGGTGCCAGCTTCTCTTGTTTCTGTAAGAGTTCCACTGCCTGCAGCTCCTCCTCCAATTGGCTGCTGATTACCACCAGCTGGCAGCCATCCATCTGACGAGCTCCTGCTACTATTTAAGGCTGCAGTCCAGTGTGACTCACCGCTGGAGCATTGTACCATATTTGGTATTTATGCTTTTGGCCAGTTAAATTAAGATTATATGAGAAATACTTACCTTCGTTTCTGTGCCTACAGTCCTCCTGTTTCCTTGGCTCCTGTTTGGATGTAGACTCCCGTGGTTCTGGTTCATGTTCTCCGTGCCTCGCCTTCCAGCCACACGTCTGTCCTCCCTGCATTGTCCGCCTTCCTTTGGACCATCTCTGGTGATTCACATCCACGTCAAACTCCTGCTTCACCATCTGTAAGGAAGGACAAAACAAGATTACTAAAAACTACAATTGGACTCCACTGATTCAACTCTTTTTCCCCAGGATCTCCAAGAGATGACTCACTGTAAATAGACACTGTAAATAATAAACATCACTACTTTTTCTAATCAAGTCTTGTCTTTTCTGGTTTTGCTCCATCTGGGTTCCTCGAGTCGTGACAGAAATGCTCCAGCCAAACAAGGCCCAGAACAAGACCAGAGATGAACAAGCCACCTCTTCATCTGAGATGGAACGCATCAATAAGCTGCTCCAACAAGTTTTAGAACAACAACAGGAAACACAGACCAACATGAGAGAGCTGGGAGGTATGGTTTTCACTCTTAATCAAAGACTCTTGCCTTCTTCACCTTCTCCAGTTTCTGCTACTAAGTCCGAGCCCCAAGCAGAATCCAAGGACCCGGTCTCAATTCAACAGATAATCTAATCACGAAACCATCAGAATATTTCTCCGGAGACCCTAATCTATGTGGAGGATTCTTGCTACAAATCAAACTGGCCTTCAAAGGAGCATCTCAGTTATATTCTACCGACATTGCAAAGATAACTTATTTTACCAACCAGCTGAAAGGTGAAGCGCTTCGGTGGATTAATTCCTTTTTTCAATTTCATGATTTGGACTTTGTTTCTTTTGATACCTTGTTGAAAGAGTTTCGCCGAATTTTTGACCGTCCGTTGCAGAAGCCCAACGCCGTAAAACGACTCCTGGGGTTACGTCAGGGCCGGCGACCTGTGGCGGAATACGCCCTCGAGTTCCGCATCATCGCTGCACAAACTGGGTGGCCCGACACAGCACTACAAGGTACATTCCTAAATTCTCTTTCTGACCCCTTAAAGGATCAGATCGCCACAAGAGACGAGCCGGAGGGCTTTGACGAACTGATCGAGCTAGCGATCGCTATTGACAAACGCTTCCGGGAGCGGAAAAGAGAGAGAGACTACACTTCCCACAATCACTCCACTTCCGGGTTCACGTCACCAGGTGAGATCTACACCTACAAAAGATGGTCAGCGAACTACAAGGACCAAGAGACACCCGTTGCCGGTTCATCTTCTAAGAGTCCAGTTGAAATTGTTCCTGCTCAGCCCGAACCAGAGCCAATGCAGATTGGCCGAACTCATTTAACTCCAGAGGAAAGACAGAGACGTTTTGATTCCAAGCTTTGTTTTTACTGTGGTAGACCTGGCCATTTTCTTGTTAAATGCCCGTTTCGGGGAAACGAGAACTTCCGCCAGTAAAGAGAGAGTTACTGGTGGGAACTTCTACACTCTCTCCCACACATCGATTAATGCTTCCTATTATCATTCAAATAAATCATGATCGCCTCCCTGTGTCAGCCCTTGTTGATTCTGGTGCAGAACAAAATTTAATTAGTCTAGATCTTGTCAGAAAACTATCTTTACCTACCCTTGAGGTTCCTCCAATTTCCATTGCCGGTGTTACAGGCGAGAACTTGGCACAAGTTCTTTGTAAAACTATCAAATTAAGCTTAACGTCTGGAAACCATCATGAGATGACTGATTTTTTTGTATTTGAGTCTCCCCACTCTCAGGTCATCTTAGGTTATCC
>NW_023623985.1:0-4046 GCF_014905685.2 Nematolebias whitei | reverse complement strand
GGAATTTATTTAAACCAAGATTTGTAGCTTTAATATTCCCAATCCATCCAAAACTATTACAATTAGTTATTATGTTCCCAACAGTCTTGGAGCACCTGCTTAGTTGGATGATCTTGCTTATGTCCTTGTAGATTTATCCAGTACATATACATTAGCTGCAATCTACGTAAACGTAACGGGATTTCACCAGTTTCTACCTGTAGCGCCGCTAATGAAGTCGATCTAAAAGCTCCAGTACAAATTCTCAGTCCTTTTGTTTGCTCAGTATCCAGTTTTCGTAAATGACTGTCTGCTGCTGCCATGTATGCAACACATCCATAGTCTAATGATGATCTCATGAGGGCCTGATATACTCCTAACAGTGCTTTTCTTGATGCTCCCCATTCTTGTCCAGAGAGACATCTTAATAAATTGTTAACTTTTTTACATTTATTTTGAACTGATTCATTATGTTGTTTCCATGTCAAACTTTCATCAAAAATGATACCTAAAAACCTCACTGACTTTACCTGTTCAAGAGTTTGATTATAAAGAGTTTACTTAACATCCTTATGTCTTTTATAAAAACAAATTACCTTAGTTTTTGCTATTGACATCTTAAATCCCCATTTATTAGCCCAATCTTCTACTTTTGAAATAGCCTTTTGCATCTTTTTCTGTAAATGTACCAGATTGCGTCCTCACACCCATATAGCCCCATCATCTGCATATAATGATCTACCTATTGTTTTATCTATTTCATCAAATATATCATTTATCATGATGTTAAAAAGAATTGGGCTACACACACTTCCCTGCGGGGTACCGTTCTCAATAGAGTATTTGGTAGAGTAATTCATCCCCACCTTCACTTCTATTTCTCTTCCATACAAAAAATCCAAAACCCAGTTATACATTTGACCTCCTATTTCCATGTTCCTTAATTTAATCAATAATCCTTCCTTCCATAACATATCATATGCCTTCTCTATATCAAAGAACACTGCTATCACCAATTCTTTATTTGTTTGTGCTTTTCTTATTTCTGATTCTAGGCACAATATTGCATCCATTGTATTTCTACCTTTGCGAAAACCACTTTGATACGGGCATAATGCATTTTTTCTTTCAATAAAATATGTAAGTCTATCTGTTACAAGCCTTTCCATTATTTTCCCTAATTGTGAGGTAATTGCAATTGGCCTATAATTAGATGGGTCATTTGCCTTTTTCCCTGGTTTTAACACGGGAATGATTATTGACTGTTTCCATTCCACAGGAATATGTCCAGTTTTCCAGATCAAGTTAAAGAACTTTAATAAAACAAAAATTGATGATTTATCTAAATGTTTAAGCATTGTATAACATATTCCATCTTTACCTGGTGTTGTTTGTCTAGAATTAATAATAGCTTTTTGTAACTCATTTATATTGAAGGGCATATCAAGATCTAGATCTGAAATTACTCTCTGAACATTTATGTCTGTGTTTTCAGATATTAATTTTTCTTTATTTCTTTTTATATCTTCAGAAATATTTTCAGAACTATGTATTTTAATTATTGTTTCTGCTAATAGTTCTGCTTTCTCATTATCACTACATGCTATCTTCCCATTTAGTTCTAGAACAGGTAGAGACAAAGTTTTATTAACGCCATTCATTTTTTTAATAACTCTCCACACCTCCGCTAGCTTGGTTTCCCTTCCAATCGAGTTGCAATATTGTCTCCAACATGCCTTTTTTTGCTGTTTTTAAAGTTTTCTGAACTATAGCTTGTGCTTTTTTTTAATTGTATTAACGCCTCTATGGTATGGTATTTTCTTATTAATTTAAATGCTTTATTTCTTTCTCTTATAGCATTGCTACAATGCTCATTCCACCAGGGAACAGATTTTTTAATTCCTCTACCTCTAGTTTTGGAAATTGAAGTTTTAGCTGCAGTAATGATGACAGATACAATCTTTGAATGACACAACTCCACATCGCTAAACATATTTTTATTTAGTTTTTTTTATTTAGTGATTTAAAAACATACATGAGAATTTTGAATTGGATCCGAAGGTGAATGGGTAGCCAGTGCAGGGAGGCCAAAACTGGCGTGATGTGCTCTCTATAGCCTGTACCAGTTAAAAATCGGGCTGCAGCATTTTGGACCCGTTGTAGACGAGCAATGGAGGACTGACTGATTCCAAACAGAAGTGAATTGCAGTAATCAAGCCTAGATGTTATGAAGGCGTGGATCACTGTCTCAAGGTTCTTTTTGGAGAGTATAGGCTTCAGCTTAGACAGCCGTCTCAGCTGAAAAAAACAGGATTTGACCATCATGTTTACGTGACTGTTGAGTTTTAAGGACGGGTCCATTATCACCCCCAGATTAGTGACCTTTTGTTTCTCTAGCGGGGCTAGAGAGAAAAGGTCAATGTCATGGTTCATGAGTGAGCCACTGGGATGGAACAGCATGACTTCAGACTTCTTCTCATTGAAGCTTAAGAAGTTTAAAGCCATCCAGTCCCGGATGTCAGCCAGGCAGTCAAGAAGAGGCTGAATAGAGTGTGTGCCTCTGTGCCTCAGGGGGAAGTAAATTTGACAATCATCGGCGTAGAAATGAAAGGGTATGTTGTGTTTGCGGAAGATAGCACCTAGTGGCAGCAGGTATAAAGAAAAGAGAAGGGGACCGAGGATGGACCCCTGTGGTAACCCCCACTGGAGCGCTGTCGATGCCGAACTAAAATCTTTGATATTGACACAGAAGGTTCTGTCAGAGAGGTAGGACCCAAACCATTTAAGGGCTGACCCTGTGATGCCCACCCACTGCTCCAGTCTAGAAATGAGGATCTTGTGGTCGATGGTGTCAAAAGCAGATGTAAGGTCCAATAGGACAAGCAACACAGAATCACCTGCGTCTGTGGATATGAAAATGTTATTAAAAACCTTCAGTAGAGCAGTTTCAGTGCTATGGAGAGATTTGAAGCCAGATTGGAATAACTCTAGGATAGCGTGATCCCCCAAAAACTGTTTCAACTGAGACTCCACAATTTTTTCCAGTAGTTTAGAGGTGAATGGGAGTCTGGAGACAGGCCGGAAGTTGGACATGACTGAGGGGTCAAGGTTAGGTTTTTTCAGGAGGGGCTCGACAGCAGCATGTTTAAAAGTTTTTGGCACCACACCTGAGGATAAACTGCTATTCAGAATAGCGAGAATAAAAGGACCCAGGGTAGGAAAAACTTCCGTTAGTAGTCGAGGGGGGACCACATCAAAGGGGGAACCAGATGGCTTCATGCTACACATTACCTGCTCCAGGGAAGACAGAGAGATGGGCTCAAAGTGGTCAAACACAGCCACGCACTGAGATGGGATGGACAGATCATGAGCTGGTGGAGAAATGAGTGCCCGGGTGTTTGCCACTTTTTCTAAAAAGAAATGGAGGAAGTTTTCACACAGCTCAGTTGAGGCTTCCAGAGGTGAAGGCTCACTGAGGTGTAGAACTGAGTTCAGGGTGGAGAAAAGAACTCGGGGGTTATGGGAGTTGGAGACAATTAAATCAGAGAAGAATTTACATTTGGCAGCTTTAACAGTTTTCTGATAGTGACGCCAACTCTCCCTTAACATTTGAAAAGAAACCTGCAGCCCGTCCTTCCTCCACCTTCGTTAAGCTCTGCGACACTACTGCCTAACGGCTCGAGTGACGTCATTCAGCCAGTGCTCTGATTTAAGTTTCGTTTTTCTGGTTTTAAGGGGAGCAACATGGTCCAGAACATTTAAACAGGCAGAGTTGAACTGAGAGGTTAGCTCCTCAGTGGTAAGAGACACCGGGAACTGTTCGATCCTCTCAGAATTAAAACCTTCATTAAAACAAGCAGCAGTTAAATGGTTAATGGAATGCGTACGTGCAGGAACGCACATCTTAGCCGTACGACAAGGGGGGTGAAGTCAAACAATACAGGCATGTGATCTGAAAAAACATTGTCATCGATTTTCAAATTAGAAACGGAGACATCGCGTGTTAAAACGAGGTCCAGCGTGTGACCGTGTTCTTGGGTGGGACCGTTTACATGCTGAGTTAAATT
>NW_023623984.1:0-4046 GCF_014905685.2 Nematolebias whitei | reverse complement strand
CAGTAAGTAATGATTTTTGTTCCTCATTCAGAGAAGAAATCACCTGAATATGCCTTTCTTGATTTTCTGTCTGAAATGAGCAAGCTGTCGTAAGTATGTGAAAGGTTGGTCTTCGGTCAACTAAAATGTTTACTGAAGAAGAAATGTCATGTTTAAACTTTTTCAGAAGATTACCAAGAGTAGACTCCAGAAAGTCTGCTGCTTCTGCAATAATCTTTTCTGTATGTTAAACAAGTTTCATTCTCTGACCTCGACTGTTGATAAACACCTTACGTCAAAAACACACCTCTTTCTGGTCCTTCCACGAATCAGAAAGCTCTAAACTGAACAGGAAGTAAACTCATTTAAAATGTGACAACTGCCCAGTTCAAGTTAGAATGAGAGCTGACAACAGATTGAGAGTTCTGGAGAATGTGAGAGTTCCAAGATTGAGAATGCAGTCGGTTCTGAAAGCTTCAGAGCAATGAAGAATCCAGAGGTTTTTTGGGGATTATAATTCTGTTTTGAGCTAATCAACGCACGACTTTCTGAAGGTTTGGTAGCTCTCGACGGAGACGCTGAAACGAGTCAGAAAGGAACTACATCCAACGCTGATTCATCATCAACAGGTAGATGGTTCTATTTTGACCAAGTGTACCGTGAGAAGCTGAGATCGGACGGAGCGTGCAACTTCTGGTCAAACAGATTAAATTCCCTCACACATTTCCTCTGTAAGATAAATCTCAATTTAATCTTAAACTCTTCTCTCTCATAAATCAGTACAGATATTTTTAGAAATGTCTGAAGCAAAGTCCTCAAATCACCGCCGAGTGATTTGAAGTTCATTTTCTGTGAAACTGTCTGTTATTATTTTCATATTTTGCCAAATTAATGTAAATGTTTGATGTTAAACTTTGATTTTGAAAATAAATGATTCCATTCATTTGATGGGTCAAAGATAAATAACGTCTCTCGTTCACATTTCTGTTAAATTCAATGCACGGCATTTACAGTCAGAAAAATGAAGAACTCGTGAATATTGTATGCATATATAATTCATATATTTGTCATACAACAAGTGACACGTACCTCACGTGACTCACTACAACTGGTGGCCCGTACGGGGATATAAAATCTGCTTTTTAAAGCTAAAAAGCTCCCCTAAAGTGATTGTTGACACACTGTTAAGTGCTTCGAAGCCTGCTCGCTGAAATTCTGCCACGTTAGAGTTTAAAATTCGCCAAAAAACGATGTTTTAAACAACGCTAGCGATGCTAATTTTAAGCTAACAAGCTAACGACCGGGGCCTTAACTACGCCTAAAATCACTAAATGAAGCTGAAATATTGTTCCAAAAACTCATGTTCAGGCTAAAAAGTCGTGTTTGTTGAAATTGTGCCACTTTTGTGTAAAAAATCCGTTCAGAAATGTTGATTTTGACCGAGTTTAGCCGAAGCTAACTTCAAGCTAAGCGGCTAACAACAGGATGTCAACCGAACGCCACAGGAAGTTATAGCTCCCCTAGTGGATAACACAAACAGTGTCTGAGTTAAAATTAGTAAGGTAAGGCTGACATCTTCTGGCGAACCTTGAGAAGACAGGTTTCACTCGCTTATTAGGTCTAAATAGTGAAATTAAAAACGTTTTAATCTTTCTAAAAGCATTTTCGAGTCAATAAACGTTCCTTAAAGCTGAAAATTACTGTTATCTTGCATTTTAAAAGTTATAAGGTACTTATGCAAACGAGCATTCACCAAAAAGTTTATTTCACTGTTAAATCCTTTAAAAATAAGGTACAAAAATAAACATTAACTTTTTAAAATAGAAACAGTTACAGATTTTCACAAAGTTGGAAAAAGTTTACTCATTTGCTAAAAGGATAGTGCACGTTTAATTAATAAATCACTAAATAAAAGTAAATACATCAGACAAAGAGACTTTGCTGATTTTATTTATTTTGAAAAACCTAAAACATTAAAATTCTCCTGTTTAAACTCTAAATAGAAGAAAAATGCCAAGCGACAATGAAGAAGACACCTCTTTAAAACCAACAAATGATGACATCATTTTGGGGGCATTACATATTTTAACAACTCCACTGATTGGTACACAATTACAGCAATTACAACTACTCGATGAAGTTCAAAGACAAGAAGAGCTGAAAAGTCTGGCCGCAGGAACATTAAATACAGAGAGTAAAAAGCTCAGCCTTGAACGGTTAGCAAAAATCTCCCTGCTTCTAAAAGCTGAATTGGATGAACGGTCGGAACGCCTTGACTGGATGTCTGAAACACATGAGAGGAATCTCTCAGAAATGCAGGCGTCACTAGAAGAAAAATCTTATGAAAAGATTAAAGAAATAGACCGTCAGTACAAAGCCACGTGTGAAGATAACGATGTGCTACAACAACAGTTGCAGCTTGCAAAAACTGAACTGGAACAATGCAAAATAGATAAACAAAATCTACAAAAGCTAAATATGCTCTTAGAAGGTGACTACTGTACATCCCAGGAACATTTAAAAAAATGTGAGGCGAAACTAATAGCAGCAATAGAAAAAGGTCAGAATCCAGGGCAAGGTGACCTGGAATCAAAACCAGACCCTGAACAGGATCGGGGTAATACACCAATTACTCAACGACCTCTTTACTCACGAAGTGCTTTTAGACCCATCCAATCACCTACACAAACGGGCAGAGCAACACCCCCACAACTGATCACGCATGTGAGACCATTGAAATCTTCTCCATCAATGGATGACTTGCAAAAAATCTCAAAATATGTACAACGTTTCATCCCTGAACCGTTGGGCTCCGCTGGAACGAAAGCGTACCTCAGAGATCTGGATTTCAGATTGAGAGCTTATCCAAACGCTACGGTAGAAGATAAAATCAGTCTGATACGACTCACTTCGGACAGAGAGGTGTTTACCTTCATCGAGCGTCTGCCAGATGCAACGAGAAAGGATTACAAACTTCTGTGTGAAGCTCTGATCAAAGAGTACGACGCCTGCGCAGGACCTACTGGGTATCCAGCCGCAGACAAGGTCACGCAGGGCAAGAATGAACATCCAAAAGTTTATTACAAAAGAATCTTCCAAGCTTATTTTGGTAACAGAAATGAAACCGGAATGGAGGAAGAAGAAGGTTTTAAATTTGTTTTCAGCAAAAATCTCCATCCTGACATTCAAACGTCAGTGCAAATGATGGCAAATTACAGAGAAAAATCCATCAGTGAGATTAAACAGTGCGCTGTGAACGTGTTTGAGGCACGTTGTCATGCCAAGACGCCCATAGAAGTGTTTCCTGGTGTAAAGGTTAAACCCCACTCCCTAGAATTAGAAGGAAGGCGTGCATCGCCACCCCCTCCTAAAAAGGGAGAAAAAAGGCAGTATTTTCAGACTAACAAACCGCATCATGAAGGTGCACGCTGGGATAAAAAGGCTCCTCCTCCAGAGGACGAACGTGACTATCGTAAATGGGACCAGCGGAGGACGCAAAAAAATGGGAACCGAGAGGAACCCCAAAAAGACGTACCTAGCCGCCCCCCACCTCGGACGAAACGTCCAGAGGCGAAAAAATCACAAAAATCCCAGAAAAAAGGCCCTCCACCTCTGAACTCGGAAGAGACAGAAAAATTGCGTGAAATGTTAGAAGATTTGAAACACACTGACAAGGGAAGCCGACCAAAAGCACTATGCAGTGAGGTACTCACTACAGCATCTCTGGACGCGAATGACAACACTACAGATGTCGGTGAAACACACCAAGACGCTGTTGTTGTTGCTTCAAACAACCCCTCATCGGATGAAAGGGGGGTAATCACACACACAAACGATGACCAGTCATCGCAAGCTGAACACGCAGAAACAGCTACAGCTGTGCTGACGGTTCAGACAAACCAAGATTACACAGATAAATCTGAACGCGTGAAGAAGCGTCAGAAAAAACCCAAAAGGTTTCTGTGTAACTTTATCAGAAAGGGGGCCGCCAAAAAGGCGTACCTGTCAGTAACACTCGAAGGTGTCCTCACACACGAAGCACTCTTGGACGGTGGGGCAGACATAAC
>NW_023623983.1:0-4046 GCF_014905685.2 Nematolebias whitei | reverse complement strand
GCTAAAGAGGCTGGCTGTTCATAGAGCTCTGTGTCCAAGTACATTAATAGAGAGGTGAAGGGAAGGAAAAGATGTGGTAGAAAAAAAAGTGTACAAACAATATAGGGATAACCTCATCCTGGAGAGGATGGTGAAACAAAACACATTCTAAAATGTGGGAGAGATTCACAAAAAGTGGACTGCAGCTGGAGTCAGTGCTTCAAGAACCACCACGCTCAAACGTATGCAAGACAAAAATAAGACAGGACTGTCATATTTCTTATGTCAAGCCACTCTTGAACAATAGACGGCATCAGAAGTGTCTCACCTGGGACTGCTGCCGAGTGGTCCAAAGTTCTGTTCTCTGATTAAAGTAAATTTTGTATTTCCTTTAGAAATCCAGGTCCCAGAGTCTGGAGGAAGAGAGGAGACACAGAATCCACGTTGCTTGAGGTCCAGTGTCAAGTTTCCACAGTCAGTGATGGTTTGGGGCCATGTCATCTGCTGGTGTTGGTCCACTGTGTTTTCTGAGGTTCAAGGTCAACGCAGCATCTACCAGGAAGTTTTAGAGACTTCCTGCTTTCTGCTGCTGACCAACTTTATGGAGATGAAGATTTCATTTTCCAACAGGACTTGGCACCTGCACACAGTGACAAAGATACCAGCACCTGGTTTAAGGACCATGGTATCCCAGTTCTTAACTGGTCAACAAACTCACCTGACCTTAACCCCATAGAAAATCTATGAGTTATTGTGAAGAGGAAGATGTGATACACCAGAGCCAACAATTCAGAAGAGCTGAAGGCCACGATCAGAACAACCTGGACTCTCAGAACCTGAGCAGAGACACAGACTGATCCACTCCATGACACGATGCATTGATGCAGTGATCCAGACACAAGGAGCAACAACTAAGTACTGATGCTGAACATGCTCATACTTTAAAGTTGGCCATCATTTCTAAACATCCTTTTTTTATTGGTCTTAAGAAATATTCTAATTTTCTGAGATACTGAATTTGGGGTTTTCATTAGTTGTCAGTTCTAATCATCAACATTAGAAGAAATAAACATTTGAAATATATCAGTATGTGTGTAATGAATGGACATAATATACAAGTTTAACTTTTTGAATGGAATTACTGAAATAAACCAACTTTTTCATGATGTTCTAACTGACCAGCACCTGTACATGGATGCAATTAGAGGACGGAGGTAGTTGGAGTTACAGATGGACAGAGATGGAGGATGACTTGCTGTGGAGACCTCTGAAGAGGGAAAAGTCAAATTAACTACTTAAATATTTTCTCAGTAGATATTTTCAAAATCTTGAAGTGATTGCTACGTCTCTCAGTTGGCCTGGGAGCACCTCGGGGTCTGAACCTCCCTGCTCAAGATGCTGTCCCCGAGACCTGAGCCCAGAACAAGTGGAAGATGATGGACTGAAGCAGTTCTTTTTCAAAATCTGTTTACTGGTCATCAAACTTCTGCCAACACCATCTCTGCTGATACTACTAATGGTACTAGTACTAATGTGAACTTTGTTACTGCTGCCAGTTCCAACTCTAACCCTTGTGGTAGGAATTATTCTAACGAGCCTGTAGGAGAGAAAGCAGTCTTCGTAAAGGAACTCGGTCCAAACAAAGACCGACATGAAAGAGTCAGCCCCCGACTCAAGACTGCTTCGTATTTATAAAACACTGATTACGCGTCATCGGTCTCGTGTACCAAATGGAAAATTACAGAAAAGTTCTCCTTCTCTGACCCGGAAGCAGCCGAACTCTGAGACATGACAAATATTGATTTTCCCTTCACGCCCTCTTTCACTGCAACGCTTACACACATGCTGTGCATTAGCTACAGTTCTGATGCTGCTAGCTAGCTGATGCTAATTCTATTATTGTTAATGCTGGTTCTGTTGGTTCCACTACTGGAAAGGCTTCACATCTGTACCCACCCTCATTTTAGCCCCACCATTGTCCCTGGAGCAAGGCCCCTATCCCCCCAGCTGCCTTAGACGGCAGTCCTCTGCTCCACGTGTGATGGCTGAGACACCGACGTCCCTGAGGAAGACGAATCGCGCCGAGCTCTGTTACTTCCATTCTGAGATTTTACTTTTATAAACTTTAGTTCCTCTTCTGCTGGATATAAATCACATTTTGGATGATTGTTCCCTCTGGTGTGTGATGCTGTGCAGCTGGAAGGATTTTTACTGACACTTTTTTTTAGTTTTGGACATTTGTTATGATGCGTAACCATGGCAACATGATGTTTGTTTTTTTTTACAACCAGGAGCAGCTGATTAACATCTGAAAAGCTCAAATAAAATCTCAGCTACAGCCCCAAATCTCGAATGAGTTGAAAAGGAGGCTCCATAGATGCATTCCCGTCTCCCTGCCAGCTGTGCTCAAGTGTCTGAGCAGAGATCCTGGAATTAGCAGGAAACACGGCTCATGACAGCAGAAGGACCGAGATCGTCCCCAGACACCTGCAGCTGGCTGTCCGCAGCGACGAGGAGCTCGGCAGGCTGCTGGGAGGAGTGGCGCCAGGCGTTGGACGGTCCTGCTGCCTGGGGGAACCGAGAGGCCAGCTGAGTCTGGATGGATCGGACGGCATCTGGGGCCAGTTTCTTTGGATCTGCTGTGTGACGGACCTTTACAAGAGATCCTTCCTGCCTACAGCCATCAGTATCTATAACATCTCTTAACGAAACGAGGATAACGAGTAACATTTAATTTCCCTTTGGGATTAATAAAGTACTTTAAAGTGAAACATAAACTAAATGAAACAGAGAGGCGGTGCCAGTTCAGGAAGCATCAGTTTATTAAACTCGATGTGAATGCATGAGTGTTTAAATACGCTGCTGAATGTTCTGCGATGCCTCCGCTGCGTGGGCTCAGCCCGCGGTCGGGCCGACGCACGCAGGATGCGCTTCATTTACACGTCACAACATGGCCGGTT
Organism: Nematolebias whitei; assembly: GCF_014905685.2. Classification (NCBI taxonomy): domain Eukaryota; kingdom Metazoa; phylum Chordata; class Actinopteri; order Cyprinodontiformes; family Rivulidae; genus Nematolebias; species Nematolebias whitei. The sequence goes on along the minus strand of NW_023623983.1, from coordinate 1,107 downwards.
ACTGAACGCAGCTCGGTACAGGAAGGCTGATGGGTTTATTTTTGTTTATGGTGGATGTGAACGCAGCCCGGCTGGAAATGTTGAGGCGCTGGTCCGACGCTCGGAGGTTTAATCGTCCAGGAAGAAATAGTTCCCGCTCTTCTTCTGTTCCGTGTCCTGCAGGTGAGACGGAGTTTGTTGAGGCGTTTCCTTCAGTTTAAACGGTAAAAACCGACAGACGCATTAAAGTCCGCCGTACCTTTATGGAGTTGAGTTTGTTGATTCTGGGTCTGAAGTTGTTTGGGTCTCTCCTGAACGTGATCTCCAGCAGCGACAGGAAGCGGTTCATCCCAGCCAGCAGACTCTGAGGCCTGACGGAGAAAACAGGCCGAGGTTTAAAGACTCTGATCGTAAAGGGAGTTCCACACATTTTCAGGGTCTTACCTGTTCGCAAAGGTCTTCGTGGAGGGAATGCCGTCGAACACGATGACCCTGTCGGCCAGGTACGTCGCCATGATGAAGTCGTGCTCCACCACAAACGCAGTCTTCTTAGCGTGAAGGATGTACCTGAAATACAAAGATTAACGCTAAAAATCGAATGATGCAACATGATCAAACCTGGATCGACCATGAGGCCAACCTGACTTCATTCCGTCCAATCAGAAGAGACTAGGAGCAGTTTCCAGGCAGTTTTACAACAAATCTGTTTATTATTGGTCATGTAGGAAATAACCACAATAAAAAGAAGCACTGATTCGACTGGCTGATGTTCCAGATGGGTTTTAGTAACTTTGAGACATGTTAAAATCTTTTACTTTATTTACATTTTCAAATCCTTCAAACATTTTGTTCTTTTTGGAATTTGATTCAGCAAATTTATTCAAAAACAACTACATTTCCCTAAAGTTAATGCTAATATTGCTAAGGCCAATACTACTCCTTTGGCTACTAGCGCTAATGCTAATTCTACCAATGCTATTTTTTTTGCCTATTCTCCTACTGGTAATGCTAATATACAAATGCTAATAGCTACTACCAATGATAATTCTGCGAAAGTTCATTATTCTAATGTTAGTTCTAAAACTACTACAGATAAAGATATGCTTTTGCTGATGTGTTAAGCTAGAG
>NW_023623982.1:0-4050 GCF_014905685.2 Nematolebias whitei | reverse complement strand
GGTACGTCTCCGACTTCCTGACTCCATGAGGATCCATCCAACCTTCCATGTTTCTCAGCTCAAGCCCGTCTCTGAGAGTCCTTTGTGCCCGCCTGCCGACCTCCCTCCACCCGCCCGGCTTATCGACAATCACCCGGCATTCACCGTCCGTACCATCTTGGACGTCCGGCGCCGGGGGAGAGGTTTCCAGTACCTTGTGGATTGGGAGGGGTACGGTCCTGAGGAGCGTTCGTGGATTCCCCGCTCCTTCATTCTGGACCCCAGCCTAATCACCGCATTCTTCAGGGCCCACCCTGAGAAGAGACTCAGGTCGCCAGGAGGCGATCCGTGAGGGGGGGGTACTGTAAGAGTGACACTCACTGCAGCTCCAAGATGGCTGCTAATCATCATCAGCTGACGGCCATCCACCTGATGAGCTACAACCCTACTTAAGGCTGCAGTCGAGTCCTACTCTTCGCTGGAGCATTGTTCCCTTATTACGGTACTGATGCTTCCAGCCAGTCTTGTGTTTATACCAAGAAATACTTACCTTGTTTTTGTGTGCCTACAGCCTTCTCGTTTCGACCTTCCTCGTTTGGATTCATGTTTTTGGTGCCTTGCCCTCCTGCCACGTGCCTGACCTGCCTCTCCTCTGTGACTCAGTTGGATTCCTTCAGGACACCTCCACCTCCTCCATCTGTAAGACCAAACAAAGAAATTGAACATTATTTGAGACAACTCCTTGGCCTATCCCTTCCTGACGTTTCCACTTCCTCCTTCAGGGATTCCAGAGGAACCATCTTGTATATTTGTAAATATCACTGTAAATAATAAACACTGTCACTTTTACTACTTCGCCTTGTGTCGTTTCGGGTCTCGTTATCAACTGGGTTGCCCTTAATCATAACAGAATGCTCCAGCCAAACAAAACCCAGAACGAGACCAGGAGCGAACAAGCCTCCTCCTCACAGACGGAGAGAATTGAACAATTAGAGGAAATGTTGAAACAAGTGCTAAGTCAACAGCTCAAGACTCAAGCAAATCTTCAGGAACTTGGAGGTATGGTTTTTACTATGAACCAGAGGCTCTCTACTTCTCCCTCCACAACTTCTGCACCTCCAGCAGACACCAGCTCTGCTAACATTGGTACTGTAAATCATGCTGCTTTTTCACAACAACTTTTGGTAAAACCATCCGAATTCTTTTCAGGAGATCCAGCTCAATGTGAGGGTTTCCTCCTCCAGTGCAAACTCGCTTTTGGAGGAGCTCCTCAGCTTTACTCATCAGACGCCACCAAAATTACTTACCTCATCAGCCAACTAAAAGGTAACGCTCTCCAGTGGGCGACCTCTTTCTTTCGCCACCGTAGTGTGGACTCCGTCACGTTCAGCATTTTCTTGGAAGAGTTCCGCAGGATTTTTGATCGGCCGCTACAACAACCAAACGCAGAGAAGCGTTTGTTGGGGTTACGTCAGGGCCGACTTCCGGTTGCCACGCACGCCTTGGAGTTCCGCATCCTCGCAGCCCAAACGGAATGGAACGACAGGGCATTGCAAGGTACTTTTTTAAATTCATTATCCGATCACATTAAAGACCAGATTGCAGCACGAGACGAGCCAACCAACTTTGACGCATTAATAAATCTTGCAATCGCTATAGACGAACGTTTCCGGGAGAGCACCGGGAGCGGGACTACAACTCCCAGAGGGCTTCCACTTCCGGGTTTCCTACGTCATCAGCAGGGGCGTACCACTCCAAAGCAAAATTTGAAAAACACATCCCTCGTAGTCCTCCAGTGCCATCTACTGGTTTCTCACTTTCATTACCTGAATCTGAACCCATGCAGATTGGGACTACGCGTTTAACATTTACTGAGAGACAGAGACGCAAAGATTACAACCTTTGTTTTTACTGTGGGAAAGAGGGTCACTTTGTTGCCGCGTGTTCGGTTCAGGGAAACGAAAACAACCACCAGTAAAGAGGGAGTTACTGGTGGGCATATCATCTTTTTCTCCCCCCCGCAGGTTTACATTACCCACCATAATTCAACTAAACAGTAACCGGTTTCCTGTATCTGCACTAATTGACTCCGGTGCAGAACAAAACCTTATTAGCCAAGATTTAGTAAAGAAATTTTCTCTCCCCGTCATTGATATAGACACTATATCCATTGCTGGAGTTACCGGAGAGGCTCTAGCTCAAACTAAATTTAAGACCACCGAGTTACATTTAATTACTTCTGGAAATCATCATGAGGAGATTAGTTTTTTTGTATTTGATTCCCCAAACACACAATTAATTTTAGGATTCCCCTGGCTACGGGCTCACAATCCTCACTTTAATTGGGAACTTGGTAGGATTGAAAAATGGAGCGACAGGTGTCTAAAACACTGTCTCCGCTCTGGTATATCAAATCCCTCGATAAAGATAACTACTATTGAAGACGTTGACCTCTCCAACATCCCCGTCGAATATCACGACCTCTCCCCGGTATTTAATAAACATAAAGCCCTGTCTTTACTTCCTCATCGTCCATATGACTGCTCCATTGACCTTCTACCAGGAGCTACTCTACCAACTAGTCGTCTATTCCATCTGTCGGGCCCTGAACGTAGCACCATGCAATCTTACATTGAGGAGTCCCTTGATTCCGGAATTATCCGTCCATCAACCTCTCCAGTAGGGGCAGGTTTCTTTTTTGTTACTAAGAAGGACAAGACTTTACGTCCATGCATCAATTATCGAGGACTAAACCACATAACCATAAAGAACAAGTATCCGCTACCGTTAATAGACTCTATCCACGAACAATTACTGACCGCTACCATCTTCACCAAACTGGACCTTCGCAACGGTTATCACCTCGTCCGGATCAAGGAGGGTGATGAATGGAAAACAGCTTTTAAGACACCTATGGGACACTTTGAATATCTCGTCATGCCATTTGGTCTCACCAATGCTCCCGCAGTTTTTCAGGCACTGATTAATGACGTATTAAGAGATATGATTGGGCACTTTGTATTTGTTTATTTAGATGATATTCTCATCTACTCCAGGAACAAGCAGGATCATGTCTCACAAGTCAGAATGGTCCTTCAAAGACTTTATGAAAACCAACTCTTTGTGAAAAGTGAAAAATGTGATTTCCACACCACCTCCGTCTCATTTTTGGGGTTTATCTTCGGGGAGGGGCACTATAGGACCGACCCAGAAAAGACTAAGGCGGTGGTGGAGTGGCCAGTTCCGGACACCAGGAAGCAGTTGCAACGTTTCCTAGGTTTTGTCAACTTCTATAGGCGTTTCATCAAGGACTACAGCCGTATTGCAGCACCTCTCTCCCAGCTCACTTCCACCAACAGAACTTTTCAATGGACCCCAGAAGCCAACTCTGCATTTTGTAAGTTAAAACATCTTTTCTCTTCTGCTCCCATCCTCTGCCATCCAGACCCAGCTCGTCAGTTTATCCTGGAGGTGGATGCATCTGACACCGGAGTCGGCGCAGTATTATCTCAGAGATCACCCAAGGACAATAAGGTACATCCTTGTGCTTTCTTTTCTCGTCGTTTGTCACCGGCAGAGAGGAACTATGATGTGGGCAATAGGGAATTACTGGCTGTGAAATTGGCATTGGAGGAGTGGCGTCACTGGCTTGAGGGTACTGAGGTACCTTTTCTCATCTGGACAGACCACAAGAATCTCACATATCTCAAAGACGCCAAACGATTGAACCCCAGGCAGGCACGATGGTCACTCTTTTTCACCCGTTTCAATTATTTGCTGACATTCAGACCTGGGTCCAAGAATGTCAAACCCGACGCTTTGTCTCGCCAGTTTTCTCCTCCAGAAGCCCCGGAGTCCGAGGACAGCATCCTGCCTCCAGTTTGCATCATTGGAGCCCTCACCTGGCCCATTGCCAAGGAGGTTCAACGAGCTCATCAATTGGAACCAGATCCAGGCACAGGCCCTCCTGGTACACTTTTCATCCTCGTCAATGAGGTCCAAGGTACTCGAGTGGGTGCACACTAATAAGCTCTCGTGTCACCCCGGTATCTCTCGCATGCTTTCCCTTAC
>NW_023623981.1:0-4050 GCF_014905685.2 Nematolebias whitei | reverse complement strand
CGTTTCTTTTTAACAAAAAAAACGAAGTCCAGATGATACATGAGCATGGTTTTTGTTCATGTGCAACAGATTCCTCAAATCCTCCGGCTCCGGCAGGAACAGACTATTTCTGGTGCTTTAACAAGTAAAAATAATAATAATAATAATCAAAATAAAGAACTGCAGATGTTAGCCTCTGGACCACATGGACAATGTCATAAATGTAAATCTCTGAACTGCTCCACAACAAGCCCACTTGAAGATTCACAACCTTTAACATGTTGTAAATGTAAAAACATTTAAACTAAAAGCCGCTGATCAAAGGTTTAGCACAGGGCTATTCAAGTGGCGGCCCGGGGGCCAAATCAGGCCCGCAGGTGAGCTCAGTTCGGCCCACCGATGGGTTCGTTTTTAAATAAAACTAAAATTTAAACTGTAAAACAAACGTATTTAACAACAACTGCTGGACTTCTGGCCTCTGAGCCCTTGGCTTTCAGTAACTGCAGCCCCCTGAGCAGTTTAGTTGAATAGCCCTGTTTTAGTATTAAAGTACACAAAAGTTGTGGTTTTGTTTATAAGCTGTGATTTGCTGCTTCTTGTATTGTTGTGACATTTATTAGATTTTTTTTCACAAATTTGGGAAAGACTCAGTCAGGTCTAAAGAATGTGTTGACTCCTTGCTTACAATTGTAAAGCTAATTTTTTTGTCTTACTACCAAAAATACAAATAAATATTATTTCACAACACTATTTGAGCTGGTTAAAAAATATAATATAAACCAAAAATAATGAATATTAGTAGTCAAGTAGATTTTGTGGCTCTATGCAGACTTTATTAGTCATAAAGATGGTTGACGGTCAGAGGCTTAGGTTCAGTCACCGCAGACCTAAAGTTCAGTGGGTGTCCAAACAAGCTCATCTTACTTTATTGATAAACAGTGAAAACATTTAGTGATGATGGTAGCAGCACTGGGAAGCTCTGCAAGAGCAACCATTATGCCTTTATGCATTGTATATTAGCCACAGATATGTGTAGCGGCGTGTAAATCTAACAATGGCTGTCAGCGCTCCCAGGCCTGCAGCCGACTTGTTCCCAAGAAGTACAGGTTCCACACCTATTGCGTGCATTCTTGAATTGTTGCAAGACTTGTAACATTTGCATGTATTGAACTAAATTTCTCCACAGCCTGTCAGTGACCCTCAGGGCTGAACGCATGCAAGTGACGCTCAAGTCTCAATCACGGTTTAGCCAAGTCTGACCCTGTAGAGCAGCGCCATTCAGCTAAACTGCTCCAGTTACTGAAAGCCAAGAGCTCAGGGGCTGGAATGAGTTCTTTCGTGGGCCTGATTTGGCCCCGGGGCCGCCAGTTGAATAGCCCTGCTGTAGACTGCCCATAGGAGCACTTCAGGTGCAGTGAGTGAAGCTTTAACTTCCATCTTCAACTCTTCTTTATAGTTGATCAAGTTGAATGATTTACTTAAGATTCACCTGAGCCTGTCCTCCAAACCATCACACTTCATGCAACACTTTGTGATTTTTATTCCTCAGAGCATTTCATGCAAATAAAAAAGACGTTCACAACTCTGACGCAGCTGCTTAACGCTGATTAAGAGTTCTCCCAGTAAAGACAGGTTATGCTGAAATGTTTCAAGTCATTATTTGACTTTAAAGTGCGAGTTTCATTATAGTAGATAAATGTTCCAACCTTCTACCAGTTTTTCCTGCTCATCGGTCATGAGCATGTGCAGAAGCATTTGTCACATCTGGCCTGATGGGGGATGTTTTGAACCTGCATGAGCAAACCAGGATGAGCTGCTGAGTTCATGATGGTGTGGAGGTGTTGGATCATGGTGAGCTGAAGGCCTCTCAGGCTTCACTGTGACATCAGGTGATTGGTGACAATGCTCGTACTGTACACATCACATTTTGTAATGGTTTGAGTAAACTTTGGACAGGACTCACTGGTTTCAGCTGAAAGATTTCAACTTCACACTCAAGCGCTGCTTTTATGTATTTATTTTTGAGTGCAGCAGCTGAACACTTTGTGATAACGTTTAAGGGAGAAAAGGATGTTGCTGTTAAATGACTTGCTGCTCATCAAACATTGTGGCTATTTATGCTGCTGGGGCGTTCTCTAAACTACAAAACGTTGCTGTTATTTGTTCTCAAAATGGCCTGAAAAAGCAGTTTATTTTATAACTGCAGTGCAAAAGGAGAGTTTGTCTGCATCTTATTGTTTCATGAACACCTGACTCCCTGAGTTTCTTATCATTTCTGCGTGTAAAGCTCACCTTTGTGTTTGGCTACAGCTTTGATTTAGCAGATAAAGATTGTTTATAAAGCACTTTTTGACTTGAAGTGCTGTACTTGAAGCAGACGTTTAAACATCGTGCATGCACCAATGAGCTCACAATGGTTTTGTTGCTCTTGAGCCCATTTTCACACTTAAACCACATCTGTTTTTTTTAAATGCAGAACTGTCTGAGGTCCTGAAGAACTGTTTTAACTTTTCCCCAGCCGTCTTTCAAAAACTCCCAAGTCTTTACTTTTAAAGAGCTCCTGTGAATTGTTTATAATGATGTCATGTCTCAAAACTAAAGCTCATTTTAAGATAGTTTGCTAATAGTGTGAATGTTTATGAAGCATTCACACTATTGTGGTCCATTTTCCATCGGTATGTTTATCTGCATCTTTCTCGTTCCACAACTTTTTTAGCTATTTCAACAAATCATAAATCAAAACGTTCAGCTCTTTCAGGACAATCCTGTTATGACTTTTTGGTGTTGGTGCAACTTTAGCTTTTTGAAATATTTAGCCTTTTCTTCCATATTTTTTTCTTATAGAAAATGAATTGAGCTCATTTTACATCCTTCAAATCTTTAGATCTGTTTACAGCCTTTTACTGCTCCTTTCACATTTTGTTCTGCTTCAGCTTCTTTCAGCTTCCATGTGCAAATTTAAACTTTTTTCCAGCTACTTTCAGCTAATTTCATCTGCTTTTTCAGCTGTTTTGTTCTTTTTTCAGGTTCTTTTGGCTAGCTCACATTTTTGTGCTTTTGTAATTTCTTTCTGCTAATTTCAGCTTGTTATGCTCCTTTCAGCTAATTTCTGCAAGTTTCAGCTTTTTCTGCTATTTCTGCTAGCTGCTTTACGCTATAAATTTATCTTGCTAATTCCATATTTTTTGCACTCATTTCAACCTTTTCAGCCCAATTCAGTAAAAACCTCCTCTCTCCACTTCCATCTGGTAATTTAAGGTTTTTTCTGCCTTTTTAGCTGTTTTCAGCAGTTTTTAATTTTTTTTTTGCTAATTTCAGTTTTTTCAGATAATTTCCATTTTTTTGTGCTCATTTCTGCTTCTTTCAGCCTAATTGGGCAAATGTTTTTTTTTTCTGCTTTCTTTTGCCAATTTAAGCTTGTTCTATCTTTTCAGCTAGCTTTTTAAGCTTTTTTTTTTTATTATTTTTGCGAATTTCAGCTGTTTTCAGATGAATTCAAGTTTTTCATGGTCATTTTTGCCACGTTTAGCTTAATCAACTTCTTTATATTAATTTCAGCTGTTTATGCTCCTTTCAACTATTTCTGCTAGTTTCAGCTTTTTCTGCAACTATTGAGCTGTTTTGTGCTAATTTTAGCTTTTTCAGCTAATTCCACAATCCTTGAGCTCATTCCAGCTCTTTCCACTTCGCTTCTTTTTGCATTTTCAGCTGCTTTTCAGTGGTTTCTTTTGTGAATTTCAGCTTTTTTTTATCTAAATTCCTAATTTTTGTGTTCATTTCTGCTTATTTAAACCTTTTCCGGTCTCTTTTGTAAATGAGTCCCCGAGGCTCAATGGGATTAACCTGTATAAATAAAGGTTAAATTAATGAATAATTCAGAAAATATTTATTTCTACTTTCTTCTGCTTATTTTGGCTTGTTTTTTTGTTTCAGCTACATTTCACCATGTTTTTTTTTTTAGATAATTTCAACTGTTTTTCAGCAACAAAAAGTTTGTTTTCTCAGTCATCCAGGTATATAACAACAAAAAAGGTTGAATCATGTCATCTGGACTTCGTTTTTTTTTTTTTT
>NW_023623980.1:0-4051 GCF_014905685.2 Nematolebias whitei | reverse complement strand
ACAGTCTCTGTCCATCTGGTAGATTTGAGGTCATCTGGTTCACTACAGTCCCCCCTTTGGAAATCATCACCTGTCCATGGGGATGAATTCCAACCGTGAACTTAGACCTTCAAATGTCCTTGAGCTTGATGTAATCCAGCAAGGAAGACCAAAGTCAGAAGTAATCCAGCAAGGAAGACCAAAGTCAGAAGTAATCCAGCAAGGAAACAAAGTCAAGGTAATTCCACAATGTTCTTGGTATTCCATTGTGTTGATTATAATCCCATATCGTCTCGATAATCCCATTGTAGCAATGCTTTAACCCCTTGGAAACAGAGTCTGTAATCCATTGAAAAAGTCATATAATCCACAACGGTAAATCCACAGCGATTGGAAGTGTTGATTAATCAGCATACAGAGGGGTTCCCTTGGATTGAACTGAAGAAGCGGCCACTGGATGAAGAGTTGAGACCAACGTCAGGATTGCAGGTCGCCTCCAGCGAAGGTTGTCTCCAGCGACGTCCAGCCTGTGCCGTTCTGGTTCAATGTGTCATGCAATTATGTGGTTTAAGGTGGGCTTATGAAGGGGATTTTACATAAGGTCTTAAACTATATGCACCTGGTGTGTAAGCTATTATGGTTGGGAACAGCTACATCTACCAGTTAAGGGGTGGAGAATGCTGAAAAGGGGTACTACAGGGGTTTATGCCTATAGAAAAGTGTGGTAAGATCGGAAGAGCGTTCTAACTTGGTTTAAGTTAGCTTTACATGGTAAAATATAGTTTGGTGTAATTGTCTGTTGTCTTTTAGACGAACGACTTGAGATTGGGTGTTTGGTTTTCCCATAAATGTTTTGGAAGTCTATGGCGAGACTTATCAAAAAGAATTAGCTATCCCCCCGAATAGAATTGTTCGAGTAGGTTCGGCTTAAGCGTTGTGAGATCAATGTAGATTATGGTACTCAAGGTAGCAATAATATACATTGACTCCGCAAAGATTGCAATTTAGTGAATGAACTGCATGTTGGCATGGTTAAAGGCTTCTTAGTCTCTAACTTAACTACACACAAGATTCATTCTTACCTCAGAAACAACCAAAATCAACTAAACAACGTTCCAACATCGACAAGAGTAGTGACTAAGCATCTAGAAACATCGTTTCACTGCTTCTCCTCACCCTGGTTGCCAGATTTCAGTCACGCTGTCCCGTTTTATCAAGGGTAGGTCCTGCGAGTTTAAACTATGGTTAAATTTATTATCCATTAGTTATCTCCTACAGGGATGGCCCTTGTTCCCACGAGGTCTGATTTTGTGATGTCATTGTCTCCTAAGGAGTTATTGCACGCCTTGTGTAATTTAACCTGGTTACGGTGTACCCATTTAACAGTTGGCTCTTTTTGGCCTTTACTGATTTTTATCTGGTAGATAATTGGAGACACTTTGTCGGTTATCAGATGGGGTCCAGTCCATCTGGGCATCAGCTTACGGGCGAGAGTTCCGGTCCCGGACTCTACTCTCCCAGTTTTGGGTGCAAACGTGTAGTACCAGACCCTGTCTCCCACTTGGAGTTCCTCGTAAGAGGCCTTTTGGTCGTAGTACGCTTTGCGTCCTTCAGCTGATTTTTCCAGGTTTTTCTGTGCGAAAGCAAAAGTGTTCTTAAGATGTCTTTCCAAGTCTTTCATGTATTGTTGTGTGGTGTAGGCTGTTGCCATGGCAGCATCGCCTGGTTGGTACAGCAGGTGCAGAGGGAGAGTCATTTGTCGACCCGTCATCATCTCGAAAGGAGCGATGCCAGTCGACGTGTGTGGAGTGGCCCTTATGGCCATGAGGACCAGAGGGAGTTTCACGTCCCAGTCCTTGTGGTTTGCGGCTACGTATTTTTTCAAAATACTCACCACCGTCCTATTTGCTCTCTCAACCTGGCCTGAAGCCTGTGGGTGGTAGCCAATATGGAAGTTGGCTTTGACGCCTAGCGTCTTCCACAGTTCCTTCATTACTTCACCTGTGAAGTGTGTACCTTGGTCCGAGTTCACCCTAAGGGGAAGTCCAAACCTTGAAAATACATGATTCATTAATAACATAGCAGTGGTTTGTGCTGTGTCATTAGGGGCTGGTAGACATTCTACCCATTTGGTAAACGCGCAGGTTACCGTGAGAAAATATTTATTTCCTCTAGAGGTCTTAGTGAGTGGTCCGACCCAGTCAATCTGGAGGTCCGACCATGGAAATGCAATGCCTCTACTATGCAGTGGTGCTCTGTGAAGTGGTCTGGATGGTTGAAACTGGCCACAGATCAGGCACCCTTTTATGTAGTCCTTGACATCCTTTTTCATTCCAGGCCAATAAGCAATTTGTTTTAATGCTTTCAGCGTGGCATTGTCACCCTTATGTCCTGCGGACGGAAGGTCATGTGCATGGACTAACATCACCCCCCTGTGGTCATGGGGGACCACGAACACAGGTGAGGACGTCCGTCCATGAGCGAAAGTTAGGATGCCTTTAAGTAGTTTTAGCTGTTTTCGCAGCTGAAAGAGGACTTTGAGGTCTGGATTGGAATCCAGCTCGTCTTTCGATGGAGTGTATTTGTCTGGGTCAGTCAGATACAGCATCATCGAGTTAATTGCAGGATCCAACTTCTGAAGTTGGATGATGTCTGGGTCAGTCAGCATTGGGCGCACAGAAACTGTGTTATCAGCAGGTTTAGCTGCAGCTTGTGCACGTGTGACTGCCATTACCTCAGTTGTAGCTTGTGACGACTGAGTGTTGAGTAGCCAGGAGGGGTCAAAGGACCACGTGGGTCCGTCAACGGCTCCTTCTTTGGCTAGGGAGTCTGCAAGGTCATTGTAGTGCTTGTCATCGCCTGGGACTCTAGAGTGTCCTGGAACTTTCTTCCAGAAGATCTGTAGATCATGTGATGTCACTAAGTGGTCACATGTCATGAAAAGCTCTTTGTGTTTTACCACCTTTTTGTTGCTTGTGAGAAAACCGTTCTGTTTCCACAGAGCGAGATGACACAAGAAACTAAGTCGAGCATAGTTAGAGTCAGTGCAGATGACTAGCGTCTGGATGGAGCGTTCCACTGCCATCTGTAGGCCTATTAGGATTGCAGCTATCTCAGCGTACTGAGAAGACTGAGAGCCTAATTTATAGCCAAATGTGACCTGTTCTTGGTCCTGGAGGAGAACTCCTCCAACACCTGCTTTGCAGATTGTCTCGTGGTGGAATGAGCATCCATCCACGTACATTGTTGCCATATCTTTGCAGATATTGCTATCAAAGAAGTGGTGATTTGGGTCCTCAGCAGCTGAGGGTTTGCTCACAACCGGCTGTTGGGTGGCTGGTACATCCTGTGTACATTCTTGGCAGATTGCCAAATCAGTGCCCAAGTGCGACTTCTTATTTTGACCGTAGCGGATGTCTAGGTTAAAACTTTGAAGTGCCATAAGCCATGTTGCAACGCGTGAGTTTGTCACCACACCATCTCTGATGCGTTGGCTGTTCAGAAACGTTACTGGCTGGTGTTGTGTCTCAACAATTATCCTCTGTCCACCAATATAGCAGGAGAAATGTTTCACTGCCCACACAGTGGTCAATAGAGCCTTCTCACAGTCTGAATACCGTAATTCAGGGCCTGCCATTGTTTTGCTGGCGTAGGCCACAACACGCCTGTCTTTGTCGTGTATTTGGTACAGACCTGCACTCATGCAGTAAGTTGAGAAGCCCACTTCCAAGTAGAACTCTTTGTTGTAGTCTGGGTAGACTAGACATGGGGCTAGCTTGAGCCTGTCTTTGAGAGCGTTCATTGCCTGCTGTTGTGTATCAGTCCAGACAAAAGGAACGTCTTTCTTTAAGAGTTCAGTTAGTGGTTTTGCGAGATCCGCATAATGCTCTATGAACTGGCGAGAGTAGTTACACACTCCCAAGAAACTTTGTAGTTCTTTGAGATTGGTTGGGACTTTGAGGTTGTCTAGGCCTTGGGTGCGAGTCAACTGTGGTTGTACTCCGTCTGGACCTACTAAGAGGCCAACGTAGTCCACTTTGGTTCTGCACCACTGTCAAAGTGCCAGTGGTGC
>NW_023623979.1:0-4051 GCF_014905685.2 Nematolebias whitei | reverse complement strand
GGCGAACTGCGCTTGAAAGGAGCGTGTTGTTCTGGTCTACAGACATACATCCTCATCCATCTTTTTCCTCCACATTTAAACTCCTTCATTCCCCATCTTTAAAACTCTTCTATCTTGCCAGTAATTAATCCAGATATTTTCAGATATGTCTGTTGTATTTTAGTTGCAAGTGAGAAATCATGGCCGTATGATTTCTCATTGTAAAGCTCATTAATTAAGCTGTGTTATTGCATTTAATCAGAATAATCAAGTGTACAATGTTTGATGTTAAATTTTGCTTCTGTTAATAAATGACCACATTCATTTTGATGGGTCAAAGAAAATTAACGTCTCACGTCATTGATTAGACCATCTCCCACACAGTATCTCTGTCACATATCTGTCAAGTAGCCCGAAAAAGAGAGAACCCGTTTTTAAATATTGACTGTAGTGAAGCTAACTGAAGCTAACCGACCCTAGCTCACTACATTTCTGGTGGCCCAGTACAGGTCTCTAAAGAGCTTCTCGTGACCCTATCCGCCTTTAGACATTTCGTGGCCGTACGAATGTTTAAAGAGGCGTGAATTAAATGTGACGGAGTCTGTGTCATTGAGATGAACGCTCATGTTGGCATGGTTGAACAGGTCCAAGCTTTGAGCTTGATACTGCATGATTCGGCTTGTGGTGTTTTTAGAGCTGAAAGTAATATCAATGTGTTCATTTTGAAGCTGAAATTTGTACATCTGTTGTGTAACTGAAGCTGGGTTTGTGGTAAAACGCTTTATTCTGTTTAAACTGTGGTGCAGAGAGGGGGTTCTGACCGGTTCTACTGTCGGACTCGGTTCAGATTCTTTGAACGAGTCGTGTTTTGAATGGATAAAATGCTGTTTTGAAGCTGAGCGCCGTCTCAGGCCACTGTTGAAATGGCTTCGTTATATTTGTAGCAGTTAAAATCGTACATTTTGAAGGTTAATGGACGAAAGTTGACCGGACTTTTTCAGGCTAAAGCTAACACTGTAGCTAGAATAACGAGCAGTGATTGGTCGAAAACCGCTCTTTGGGTCGCTCTGATTCACTGAGAAATGGGTGACGTGTCTGCGTTCACTCCCTCTGATGTCAGATTGTAAAACCCACCCCGTTGCTCATTGGTTGATTCAATCACGTGACCCAGAAATACAGCTCGTTTTCATATAGAAGCTTTCTCTGTTGTTTAAAGTTGGAAAACGCTTTAAAATTGGTTCTGACCTCATGATCCATCTCTTAAAAGTCTAATCGCTAATGCGACCGCTGAATCGAGAGTAAATCCGCCTATAAACTGTTGATTTTGATCCGTGTGGGCCGACGCTAATTCTAAGCTAACGGCTAACGACCGGATGTCACCAACGCCACAGGAAGTCATCACGACTCCTAGTGGATGTCGCTAACAGTGACTGGGTTAAAATAAAATAAGGTTATACTGCCACCTTCTGCCAGAAACTCGATATGACAGTTTCATTTCGTTTTTAGGATTTTTAGTGGAATTGAACGTTTTTTATTATTCTTTATAAGCATTTTTGAGTTAATAAAACGGTGCTCAAGCGTGGTTTATGCTGCTGTCTTACATATAAAAAGTGATTAAAGTACTTATGCCCAGAGAGGCGTTTACTAGAAAATTTTTCATTTAATGATAAATCCTGTAAGGTGCTAAATGAATTTTTCACAACTTTTTAGAGATACAGTCACAAAATAATCACAGAGCTGATCAGTTTACTCATTTGCTGAAAAGAAAATACACGTTTAATTGCTGAAAACACTAAATAAAAGTAAATATAACAGAAAAAGGAAACTTTTCTGATTTGTTTTACGTCGTAAAACACGACATCTCCCTATTTATTTTTTTTAAATAAAAGATGATGGCGGAGACAGAGGTAAACGTTGACCCTTCAGACTCCCAGTCAGAAGATGAAAGTCAACAAGATGACATAATCCAGGGAGCCTTACATATTTTAACAGACCCGGTAATTGGTGCAACATTAGACAGGATGGATGAAACTCAAAAAGCTGAAGAGCTGAGAAGTTTAGCAAAAGGAGCCACGGTAAAAGAGAATAAAAAGCAGAGCCTTGAACGGTTAGCAAAACTTTCTGTGCTGCTCAAAGACAGATTGGGCCAAGAGGTTGAACGAAATGACGTGCTGACTAAACAATATGCAGAGAAAATCGGGATGTTTCAGGACCTTGAAGGACGCTTCCTTCAGTTTCAGAATGAACACAACGTGCATACTAAAGAACATCTGGAACAGATGACTCGATTGAAGCAGGACGCACGTGCAGAAATTGATTCACTGAACGAGCAAGTACAGTCACTTTCAGCATCACTTACTGAAGCCAGGAGAGTCGAAGAACAGGTTTCCATGACATACTCTTCATTAAAAGAGGAGTACAAGGAAACGGTATCACGATTGTACCAGTGCAGAGCTGAGAGAGACGTGCTTAAAACACAACTTTGCCATGCAGAAAGGGAAAATAGTGTGAGGTGTGGACAGAATGTGGAGACACACTGGGCTCCAGACCCAAATCTCCCTCCATCACAAGCACTTCCACCCTTACCTAAAGGAGCAGGGACAGACCTGTCCAGGTCTCTTCTACCAAGCTGGCAAGAGAGACCGTCGAGAGCTCCTCTTTCGATGGACGAACTTCAAAAAATCTCAAAATATGTTCAACGCTTTATTCCTGGGCCTATGGGTTCTACTGGTACGAAGGCGTATCTCAATGACCTAGATTTCAGACTGAGTGGTTATCCTAATGCTACTGTTGAGGATAAAATCAGTCTGATAAGGCTCACTTCAGACAGAGAGGTGTTCACCTTCATCGAGCGTCAACCTGATGCCACGAGAAGGGATTACAACCTTCTGTGTGAAGCTTTGATCAGAGAATACAACCCCTGCACAGGGCCAGGTGGCTTCCCAGCTGCAGACAAGGTCACGCAAGGGAAGCATGAACATCCAAAGGTTTATTACAAAAGAATCTTCCAGGCTTATTTTGGTTACAGGAATGAAACCGGCATGGAGGAGGAAGAAGGTTTTAAATTGTTTTCAGCAAAAACCTCCACACTGACATTAAAACGTCAGTACAAATGATGGCAAATTTCAAAGAAAAATCCATCAATGAGATTAAACAGTGTGCTGTGAATGTGTTTGAGGCCTGTTCTCATGTTAAGACACCCATAGAGGTGTTTCCTGGTGTAAAGGTTAAACCCCATTCGCTAGAACTGGAAGGACGGCGCATGTCGCCTCCCCCTCCTAAAAAAGGCGAGAAAAAGCAGTCTTTTCAAACTAACAAACCGCGTCATGAAGGTGCACGCTAGGACAAAAAAGATCTGAAGGGATTGAATTTAATCCCAGAGGATGAACGTGATTATCATAAGTGGGGTGTGCGTAGGACGAAGAGATATGGGAACCAAGGTGACCCATATTATCAGGGGAAGTCCGAAAAGGAACCCCCAAATGACGTACCTATCTCTCCTCCACCTCGGACAAAACGACCCGAGGCGAGAAAATCACAAAGGTTCCAGAAACAAGGCCCTACACCTCTGAGCTCGGAAGAGACAGAGAAACTACGCAGGTTGTTAGAAACTTTGAAACACACTGACACGGGAAACCAACCTGGAGCACTATGTAGTGATGTAATCGCTATTAAATCTGAGGGCGCGAATGACAACGTCACAGATGTCGGTGGTACACACCAAGACATTGTTGAAGTGGCCTCCAACAACCCCTCATCGGAAGAAGGGGGGGTGAACTCACACACAAACGATGACGAGTCATCGCAAGCTGAACACTCAGAAACAGCTACTGCTGTGCTGACGGTTCAGACAAACCAAGATTACACAGACAAGGCTGAGCGTGTGAAGAAACGTCAGAAAAAACCTAAGAGGTTTCTGTGTAACTTTATCAGAAAGGGGGTCGCCAAGAAGGCGTACCTGTCGGTGACACTCGAAGGGGTCCTCACACATGAAGCACTACTGGACGGTGGGGCGGACATAACAATTATGTCAGCTAAACTGTTCGAGGAGCTGATGACAGCCGCTGGCAGC
>NW_023623978.1:469-4052 GCF_014905685.2 Nematolebias whitei | reverse complement strand
TCTACATTTTTTTGTTGATTTGCTTTGTTTTTTTTTGAATGTCCAGAGGACCAGATTTAACTTTTTTAGATTTTTCTACCTGGATTATTGAGCATGCATCAGGATAAATACATCAAGTTCACATGAGAAGATGTAAAAAATGGCAGGTTGGCTTTCTTGGACTGTGAGGTCTCAGTTTCTGATAGACATTTGCAAATTGAGGTGTACCACAAAGCCACCCACACAGACCAGTATTTGCAGTTTGACTCCCATCATCCTTTGGAGCACAAGTTAAGAGTCATCAGGACTCTGTATCACAGAGCAGACAGCGTCCCCACTAACTAGGAGCCAGGCAGAAGGAGAAATCCTACACAAGACAGGCTCTAGAGCAATGTGGATATCCTAACTGGGCCTTCTTGAAAGCAGAGAATAAACCCAAAAAGGACTCCAGTCAGCCATCAGGTGAAAATTTGGAACCCAGACCACTGGTCTTGGTTCCAAATTTTCACCTGATGGCTGACCCTGCAGATGTTGGATGCTGTCTATCATGGTGCACTAAGATTCATAACTGGCTGTAACTACCATACCAACCACTGCACCCAGTATTCACTGGTTAACTGGTCACCATTAACTTCACACAGACTCTCCCACTGGTACATTTTCATCTTTAAATCACTTCTTGGTCTGCTGCCTTCATACATCTCCTCCTACATGTCTCTGCGTGAGTGCAGATAAAGTGTGCGCTCTCAGGACATTATTACCTGCAGTGTTCCCTCAATGAGGACTGAACTAGGCAAAAGGGCCTTCTCTTACTCCGCTCCTGTTTCCTGGAATATCTTACAAAAAGATTTGAAGCTCTCGACCTTTGACCTCTCTAAGTGGCTTTAAGAATCTGTTGGACTCCTGGCAGGGACCAATGCAGACATGTTCCTGTTTTTAGTTTTCTACATTCGCCTTAGAATCTAGCTGTTTTTTTTGTTACCTTTTTCTTTTAGCCATCCTATTTGTTAAAAAAAAAACAAAAAAAAACCTGCAGTATTACTTTTTATAATTGTTCATTGTTGTTGCTGTTGTCCATTGTTGTCATCTTTCTTTGTTGAAATCAGGTCTCTCTTGTAAATGAGTCCTCGAGGCTCAATGGGATTTACCTGTATAAATAAAGGTTGAATGAATGGTCATTCCGTATGTCAGAGTCAGAGTCAGAGTCAGAGTTTCTTTATTGTCATTCGCACCTCATGTGGTTCATGTGGTGGAGCGAAATTATGTACACAAGGTCCCAGTTACATCCAACAATAAAATGTATAAGAAAAACAGTAACAACATCTAAGATATGAACTAAGAAAAACATCAACTAAATATACACTAAGCACTCATAACATAAAACATTGAACATCAGCACAAACATGAACATGAGTCTGTGAGCAGATGTGCACGCATGAACACATCAACATTGAACCAGATCAGCAGCAACATGAAACAGATCAGCAGCAACATGATATGGTTTTTCACAATGATTATTCTAGTTAGAGATTCACGAGTCAGCCTCAGGGTAGAAGTTGTTCCTCAGTCTAGTGGTTCTACACTTAATGCTCCTTAACCTCCTTCCTGAGGGGAGTGGGGCAAAAAGTGTGTGTGCTGGGTGAGTGGGGTCCTTCATGATGCAGGTGGCCCTCTTCCTGCATCTGGAGGTGTAGATGTCTGTGATGGTGGGGAGGCTGATTCCGACAGATTTCTGTGCAGCCTTCACCACTCTCTGCAAAGCTTTTCTTTCTGCAGCTGTGCAGCCTCCATGCCACACATTGATGCTCGAGCACAGGATGCTCTCCACTGCACACCTGTAGAAGGAGGTGAGGACTGAGCTTCCCAGACCAGCTCGCTTCAGCCGTCTGAGGAAGTAGAGTCTCTGATGAGCTTTCTTGATCAGGCTGGTGGTGTTGTTGCTCCAGCTGAGGTTGTCATTCATGTGTACACCCAAGTACTTGTAGCTGGAGACCACTTCCACCGCAGATCCTCTTATGTTCAGGGGGGTGTAGGTGTTTTTGTTCCTTCTGAAGTCCACAATCATCTCCTTTGTCTTCTTCACATTGATGTGAAGGTTATTCTCTCTGCACCAGCTCTCCAGGTGTTCCACCTCTTGCCTGTAGCTGGACTCATCATTGTTTGTGATGCATCCCACCACCGCTGTATCATCTGCAAACTTTACAATGTGACAGCCTGGATGGGTAGCTACACAATCATATGTGAGCAGAGTAAACAGGAGAGGGCTCAACACACATCCCTGAGGAGAGCCAGTGCTGAGGGTTATGGTGGAGGAGGAGAGGTTGTGGATCCTCACTAACTGTGGTCTGTTTGTTAAAAAGTCTAGTACCCAGTTGCAGATGGAGGGGCTTAGTCCTAGTGTGGATAGTTTGTCCATCAGGGTTTGGGGGATCATGGTGTTGAAGGCGGATGTGAAGTCCACAAAGAGCATACGGACGTAAGAGTTTTTCTGCTCCAGGTGGTTGAGTGCAGTGTGGACCACAGACGAGATTGCATCCTCTGTTGATCGGTTCTCACGGTATGCGTACTGATGAGGGTCCTCGTTGATGTTGATGGTTGTTTTGATGTGAGTCATGACCAGTTTTTCGAAGCATTTAGCGACTATCGGGGTGAGGGCCACTGGCCGATAGTCATTCAGACCAGTCACTGTAGAGCTTTTTGGGACTGGGATGATGGTGGCAGTCTTCAGGCAGGTGGGAACTGTCTCCAGGGTAAGTGAGGTGTTAAAGATGTCTGCCAGCACCTCACAGAGCTGATCAGCACATTCCTTCAACACTTTTCCGGGGATGTTGTCTGGACCAGTTGCTTTGTGCGGATTAATCCTCCTGAAGGTACTCCTTACTTCTGCTGAGCAGTTTGTACAGACAGGTGGCAACAGTGCAACTCATGTGAACTGGTTGAGTGATATCAGCTGTTTCCGTCAGCAGACGTACGTCACACATGTCAGATTTCACAGAGGCACACACATTTAACAAGCTGTGGGGGCGCTGTGGTTCTCCACACAGCAGCTCATTTAAATGTTTGTGGAGTGTCGCATGGGTTTTTTGAATGTGACTCAACACTGACCTTGAGCTGCAGAATCATCAGGGTTTTTGATTCACACAGACAGCAAGTGACTGTTGCATACATACTGGCAGGAGATGTATGTGCTCAATCCATGTGCCACATTGTGAGACAGATGCTGTGTGGGGCACACCCAATCTGCCCTCCATTGGAGTAGGGTACATCTCATGTATTCCGAACAGGGGGCAGATGTGATGTCCAAAGACGGTCCTTTGCGGCACGGGGACCTGGGACCTTCCACCCAGAGCTATGGCTCAGACACGGCAGATATCCTGCCAGTGCCTGTGGATGTGTAGCAACACGAGAAAATGCTCAATGTCAACTATAATTATCGTGGAGCCACGGGACGATCCACCGCTGGGGTGGACGTGCCTGCTCACAGCCACACACATAATGCTTTTCACTTCCCTCTCTCCCTCTGATATCACGGTTTTCTTTTTTTTTTTTTTTTTTTTTGATGGCCTCCCTTCTCCCCTTACAGCCATCCTCTCCACACCATTAT
>NW_023623978.1:0-369 GCF_014905685.2 Nematolebias whitei | reverse complement strand
ATAATTATCGTGGAGCCACGGGACGATCCATCGCTGGGGTGGACGTGCCTGCTCACAGCCACACACATAATGCTTTTCACTTCCCTCTCTCCCTCTGATATCACGGTTTTCTGAACCGAGCTCAGGAGAAGGGACTGGCAGCTCCTCTGCCCCAAGTGCGTGAACGTATCATGGTTCCCAGGCCTACAACACTTGTTATCAGGGCGCTCGTGGAACCTGCCGTGGAGGGAGGACGCTTTCCTCCAGGCGGGAGGAGCGATCAGGAGTTAATCAGAAAAGGCCAGCACCTGTGGTCTGGCCGCTGTGCAGATCTTTTTGAGAGGATGGATCTCTCTCAAGATGTAGTGCGTACGATTCAGGATTCACGTG
>NW_023623977.1:0-4052 GCF_014905685.2 Nematolebias whitei | reverse complement strand
AAAAAAAAAAAAAAAAAATATATATATATATATATATATATATATATATGTATGTATATATATATATTTATTCTTTTGTTTGTTTGTTTTGTAAGTTTACAGTAAATTTTCATTTCATTAACTTTAATAATTTTTTTCCCACTTTGGTTTATAGTCGTTTACTCATTTGGGTCTTTTGAGATTATTTTGTTTGACACTTTCATGCATCATCCAGTCATTTTGTGACATGTGCAGTAATTCAGGGTCATGGTGGGAATTTTGTCTCTGTGGCCAACTATTTACACCTCTCAGTTTGTGCTTTTTAATATTGTTATGACTTTTATCAAAAAATGTTCTAACTTTACACTTCCTTTAATTTTCATTTTTATAGTCATGTATTAATTTTGATTCTTTGTGGGTACTATTTTATTTTGCTCGTACGGTGCCTACCCTACCTTAGATAAATAATGTTACTAATTGAGTTTTTATGTATGTGAAAGGGGCAGCACGGTGGCGCAGTTGGTAGAGCTGCTGCCTCTCAGCGAGCAGGTTTCACTGGTTCAAATCCTGGTCTGGGGGCCTTTCAGGGTGGAGTTTGCATGTTCTCTCTGTGCATGTGTGGGTTTTCTCCGGGTGCTCCAGTTTCCTCCCACAGACCATAAACATGCATGTTAGGCTGATTGGTAACTCTAAATTGTCCCTAGGTGTGAGTGAGAGAGTGAATGGTTGTTTGTCTCGTTTGTCTCTATGTGTCCCTGTGATGGACTGGAGACCTGTCCAGGGTGTCCACTGCCTCTCGCACAGTGACTGCTGGATATGGACACCAGCAGTGGTGGGATGTAACTAAGTACAAATACTTTGTTACTGTACTTAAGTACATTGTTCATGTATCTGTACTTTACTTAAGTAGAGTTAAAGTGAGTACTTTAAACTTTTACTCCACTACATTTTACATTAAGTATCTGTAGTTTCTACTACACTACATTTCTATAATGCGTTGCATTACAAGTTACATTCATGTTGCGGCTTTTTGTTTTGTTTGTTACTTTGAAAGTAACCAATGGTGAGAGGGGAGTTGGTCCAATGAATCACTGCAAAGTGGGCAGGTAACGTTAGACCCACCTTCAAGAAGAGCTGGACCAATGACATATTCTAGTATATATACGTCATTGAGTTGGGCGCACCCACAGCACCACTAACACCCAAAATGTATTCCACTGCAAGAGAGTCAGCCAGAAGATATGCTCCACCCATGACCTTATTGAAAGACTGCTCAGAACAGATTCTCTCTCCCAAAAGAGGCAGACTGGACTCAAAAATCTTTGAAAACCAACCTTTTCTGAACTTGAACAAGAAATTCTTGCTGCAATATTAAAATGTGTCAGTTCATGGGATGTTAGGAGACAAGAGATGTCTCCAAATGTCTCAACACTCGGGTCCAAGTTTTAAAAATGGTGTCAGGAAGTTAAAACATTGTTCACTATTGGCCCATTACAAGGTTGAATAGACATATTTTAACTAGAGTTGATGATAAACTGGAGTTGAAATGATCAGAGTCTGTTCCTTTGTTAGGTTTAATGCGCCTTTTGTTCAGGCAGACAACTTTTATATAAATGTTTTTACTACAGTTAAAATGACACATTGGTTTTGCTTTGTGTTAAATAAAAACTTTCAAAGGTATAATCATTCCTCTTTCTTATTTTGAATAATGACATTTAACTCTGCAGGTCATCCCTGAAATTCTGATGCACAGAATCACAAGTCCAAGTGTGAACTGTGTCACAGAGTAAACACAATAAAAACATGTATTGTCTGCAGCATTGTTCATTAAAATGGCTCAACACTATTAATGTATTACAGAAAATATACATACGGTACGCATACTTAAAGATATGTAGACCATTGCATTATGTAATACATTCAGGAAGTACTTTTACTTTTAATACTTTAAGTATTTTAAAAGCAAGTACTTATTTGCATTTTTACTTACGTAAAAATGTTAATGTGGTACTTCTACTTTTACTAGAGTACATTTTTGTCTGCTTATTTGTACTTTTACTTAAGTACAGTGTTTGAGTACTTTCTCCACCACTGCAATTTGACAATAACTGCACCGGAGAAAACATCAGACCTTCGTGTTCAAACCAGCCAGCAACAACACATCCTTACGTCGCAGCATAAACTTCCAGTATTAATTCTCCGCACACACTTCGATAACCTGCAGATGTTGCTCCAGATGTTGCACCTCATTCATTAAACATTTCTGAAGCCGTCAAACCTCCAGCTGCACAACTAATTCTACTTTCAGGTTTTTAAACACGACCTTGTCTCCGTCCTCACGCTGGTGTTGTGGTCAAGGTTTAGTGTTAGTCTGCTGTTTGGTGACGGCGACCTCTCTCCAGCTTTGACTGGCTCCTTATTTGAATTAGTGGGTGGACGTTTAAATGTCAGCCATGAGTCACTCGTTGAAAAACAAATCCAATAAAAAGTACTTTTGATGTTAATGATATAAAAATGTGTGTAGTGGGAGTTCAAATTCAATATTTTACTTGTTGCTTTGCAGTTTTTTAATCTGTCTTTCAAACACAGGAAGTTCAGATTCAAACTGTTTTTTTGTACTTTTCACTAAATTCTGCATTTTTAATCAGCAACCAGAAAGTTGTATTATACTTTAAAGAAAACAACCATCTGTGGCACAGTACTTATATTAAAGATGGTGCTTGCAAATCTCAACATAAATCTAATGGGTTCAAAATGTATATTAGTGACGCACCTCATCATTATCCAAAATGTAAAATATTAAAACAAAATTACAAGATTTGAAAAACATATTGGATTATTAACACTCGTTAAGAGTTCTTTTACTGACATGTACTTCTGTGCTTCTGTGACTTGAAACTGAATTAAAGGTTGTTTAAACGATTTAAATATCTTTACTCTCAAGAAATATGTTTGATAAAGAAGAACCAGAGACTAAATGAAAATAAAAATACCTCATCAGAACCCCCCGATAGATTTAATGTTTAATTTTCATTAAGGGAATTTCCCTCTGCTTTAACTTAACATCATCTTATGGTGAGAAATGATGGAGCTGTAACCACTTGGGTCATTCCTTGAGAATAACTTTGTGTGGTCTAATGAATTATTGCAACATCACGCGCAGGGTTAGTGTTGTGAATGATATTCAGCTACTACCACGTCCAAATTTAGCTTTTTGTCAAACTGATGAAGTTATAGCCATTCTTGTATTGAGCTGTGGCTGACATAAGAAGTTAATCGGTTGTACATCAGCTTTTTCTTGAAAGTTTCAATAAACACTGTCTAGTGGATTATGAGATATTTTGCTTACAGACAAAAGCAGATAACTCCAACAGTCAATAAAGTTTTAAGCCAAAATTGTGTGCAATGAGAAGCACTTGGATGTGTAGTAAAATATTTTACAGTAGATTGCAGCTGTAAAACTGAGACATTTTTTATTGACTGTGGCGGTCATGTTTAGTTACTATTCAAAAACAATAAAAGTTCAATTTTTGTAAAAGAAAAGTTAGCCGTTTCAAAAACTGCATTATGAATTTAATTTTCACTCACTTTGGTGTCTGTTTTACTTCTTTCTCACCATCAGATTATCTGTTTGTTGTTTAGTTACTATTTTTTTGTCAGCTGCAATGAAAAGTTTTTCTTTTTTTAATCATGTTAGAATTGCTTCTCTGAAGCTAAAAAAAAAAAAAAAAATGTTTGTAGGCTCAATCATCCAGGTAGATGACAACAAAAAAGGTTAAATAATTTCATCTGGACCAGTTTCTTTGAAGCAAAACCTGTCGCAGGCGAGCAGCGCCCTCTGCTGGTCGGACTCATCTATTACAACAATTATGTCTCATTGAAGTCATAGAGAAAAGAGAAAACTGTTTTTTATCACCCCTGAAAGTCATTTATTGCGTTTAAGTTGTAAAACAATCGGATTAACCTTGATTAGACCTGTCTCCTAATTGATTATATCTCACAAGGCAAATTCTCCATTTGCCATAATCAACACTAAACTTTGCTTACAAAGCAGTTTTACATTTGTTTCTTCA
>NW_023623976.1:0-4052 GCF_014905685.2 Nematolebias whitei | reverse complement strand
ACACCTTTAACTACCAGTGGTAGGTAGTGTTTGGTGGACTCTGACTGGTCCAGCTCACAGAGGAGGCTGTCTTGTTGGGTCAGAGTTCGGACCACTTGGTGGGTCTCTTTGGTTTCACATGATGTCAGAGGAGTACTCACCGGGCTCGTGTCCTCGGCTGAGGAGTCCTTTGTGCCTTCCGCGGTACCTGCTGTTGGGCAGTCTGTGTCACACTCCGGAGGCGTATCTATTGGCAGTGGTTTGCTCACTGTTGTCCACATTGTTTGATCACCATAATCTATAATCGCTTCGAAGCGATTTATAAAGTCCTGGCCAACCAAAAATGGGAATGAGTCAACACGAGACACGTGTACTGGGTGGTACAGTGTCATTTCGCCAATCTGCATGTGAACCATTGCTATAGCTGTCAGGGTTGTTTTCTCCTCTGAGAGACCCTGCATTTCTATAGCACAATCAGATAGAGGTATTATCCTGTTAACATCGGCAGCGGCTGTCCTCAGCTCCTCGAACAGTTTAGCTGACATAATTGTTATGTCTGCCCCACCATCCAGAAGTGCTTCGTGTGTGAGGACACCTTCGAGTGTTACTGACAGGTACGCCTTTTTGGCGGCCCCCTTTCTGATAAAGTTACACAGAAACCTCTTGGGTTTTTTCTGACGCTTCTTCATGCGTTCAGAAATGCTTGTGTAATCTTGGTTTGTCTGAACTGTCAGCACAGCTGTAGCTGTTTCTGCGTGTTCAGTTTGCGATGACTCGTCATCGTTTGTGTGTGTGATTACCCCCCCTTCTTCCGATGAGGGGTTGTTGGAGGCAACAATAGCAATGTCTTGGTGTGTTTCACCGACATCTGTAGTGTTGTCATTCGCGCCCAGGGATGTAATAGTGATTACTTCACTGCATAGTGCTTTTGGTCGGCTTCCCTTGTCAGTGTGTTTCAAATCTTCTAACATTTCGCGCAATTTTTCTGTCTCTTCCGAGCTCAGAGGTGTAGGGCCTTTTTTCTGGAACTTTTGTGATTTTTTCGCCTCGGGACGTTTCGTCCGAGGTGGGAGGCGGCTAGGTACGTCTTTTTGAGGTTCCTTTCCGGACGTCCCCTGATAATATGGGTCCTCTCGGTTCCCATATTTTTGCGTCCTCCGCTGGTCCCATTTACGATAATCACGTTCGTCCTCTGAAGGAGGAGCCTTTTTGTCCCAGCGTGCACCTTCATGATGCGGTTTGTTAGTTTGAAAATACTGCCTTTTCTCGCCTTTTTTTAGGAGGAGGTGGCGACGAACGCCTTCCTTCCAATTCTAGGGAGTGGGGTTTAACCTTTACACCAGGAAACACTTCTATGGGCATCTTGGCATGAGAACGTGCCTCAAACACATTCACAGCGCACTGTTTAATCTCACTGATGGATTTTTCTCTGAAATTTGCCATCATTTGCACTGACGTTTGTATGTCAGTGTGGAGATTTTTGCTGAAAACAAATTTAAAACCTTCTTCTTCCTCCATCCCGGTTTCATTTCTGTTACCAAAATAAGCTTGGAAGATTCTTTTGTAATAAACTTTTGGATGTTCAGCTTTACCCTGCGTGACCTTTTCTGCGGCTGGGTATCCAGCTGGTCCTGTGCAGGAGTCGTACTCTCTGATCAAAGCTTCACACAGAAGGTTGTAATCCTTTCTCGTTGCATCAGGTAGACGCTCGATGAAGGTAAACACCTCTCTGTCCGAAGTGAGCCGTATCAGACTGATCTTATCCTCTACCGTAGCATTAGGATAAGATCTCAATCTGAACTCAAGATCTCTGAGGTACGCTTTTGTTCCAGATGAGCCCATCGGTCCAGGTACAAAGCGTTGTACATATTTTGAGATTTTTTGCAAATCATCCATTGAAGGAGAAGATATCAATGGTCTCACATGCGTGGTTGGTAGTGGGGGTGTTACTCTGCCCGTTTGTGTAGGTGTTTGGATGGGTCTAAAAGCACCGGGTGAGTAAAAAGGTCGTTGAGGTTTTGGTGTATTATCCCGACTCTGTTCAGGGTCTGGTTTGGATTCCAGACCACCTTGCCCCTCTTCATTACCTTTATCTGTTGCTGCTTTTAGTTTCTCCTCACATTTTTTTAAATGTTCCTGGGACGTTTGGTAATCACTTTGTAAACGCATATGTAGCTCCAGTAATGTGTGTTTATCTATTCTGCGTTCTTCCAGCTCCATTTTTGCGAGCTGCAACTCTTTTTGTAGCTGTTCATTGTCTCAGCACGCAGCTTGGTATTGACGGTCTTTTTCACTAATCTTGTCATAAGATTGAGTTTGTAATAACGCCTGCATATCTGAGAGCTCCCTCTCATGTGTTTTAGACAGTGAGACAATGCGTTCCAACCGTTCATCCAATTCTGCTTTTAGAAGCAGAGAGATTTTTGCTAACCGTTCCTGGCTAGACTTTTTACTCTCTGACACTAATGTTCCTGCTGCCAGACTTCTCAGCTCTTGTTCTCTTTGAATTTCATCGAGTTGTTCTAATTGCTCTATTTGCTTGCCAAGAATTGAATGTGTTAAAATATGTAAAGCCCCCAAAATGATATCATCATTTGATTGGGAGTTGAAAGGGTGCTCTTCTTCTTCTTCGTTTGCCATTTTTCTTCTATTTAAAAATTAAATAGGAGAATTTAATGTTTTAGGTTTTTTCAAAATAAATAAAATCAGAAAAGTCTCTTTATCCTGATATATTTACTCTTATTTAGTGATTTATCAATTAAACGTGCATTATCTTTTAGCAAATGAGTAAACTTTTTCCAACTCTGTGAATATCTGTAACTGTTTCTTTTTTTTTTAAAGTTTCTAATTTTTATTTTGTACCTTTTTCCTTAAGGAATTACCAGTGAATAAAAATGTGTTTGGTAAATGCCTCTTTGCATAAATACCTTAATAACTTTTTAAATGCAAGATAACAGTGATTATTCAGCTTTGAGGAACGTTTATTAACTCAAAAATGCCTTTCAGTAAGAAAATACGTTTTTAATTTCACTAAAATAACCTAGAAAGCGAAGTGAAACCTGTGATCTCAAGTTTCCCAGGAGGTGGCAGTACAACCTTAATAATTTTAACTCAGACACTGTTAGTGTTGTCCAGTAGGAGTGCTATGACTTCCTGTGGCGTCCGGTCGTTAGCTGTTAGCTTAAAATTAGCATCGGCTAGACTCGGTTAAAACCAACATTTCTGAACGGATTTTTTACACAAACTTGGCAAAATGTTAGCAATTAGACTTCGAAGAACTACAGCAGCGCATCAGAATACAGCTTTTAAAGCGTTTTTGAACTTTAAAAAGCAGATTTTATTTCCCTATGAAAACGAGTTTTCATTTTCGGGTCACGTGACTGAAATCACCAATGACAAAGCAGCACGGGGGTGAGAGGAAATGACGTAGGCACGTCATTTACTTCTCAGCAAATCAGAGTGCTTCACAGCAGCTAATCCAACCAATCATGAACCGTTTTCCCAGCTAGCATGTTAGGTTTATCTGAACAAGTCCGTCAACTTTTTGTCTTTAAACTGTCAAAATGCACTTTTTTCTGTTAAAAGATGTAACGATAAGCTCCCAGCTGCACGGAGTCGGCGCTCCGGTCTCAAAAACGTCTTTCTAGCTATTTAAACAACTCGTTCTATCTTTCTCAGAACCGAGCCGGAACCAGAACCGCGTCTGGACCGTCTTTAAACAGAATAAAGCGTTTCCACAGCTCAAAGCCAGCTTAGTTACACATAACAGGTGTACAATTTCAGCTTTAAAAGAACATATGACTCACAATTTCAGCTTCAAACATCATTAGCTCAACACAGCGTAAACATGCAGAGCCAAGCTCCAAGCGGCGCAGCTTCAGCTGCGTTCCAGCACAGCAAGCAATCTGTTATTTTTCATGCCAACATGTAAAATCAATCTTTACACGAATACACAGTCATTTATGAACCGTCACGGGCCACCAGATGTAGTATGAACAGATGCTGAGATATATTCATACATTAAACGGGTTCTTCATTTTTCTGAACTGTGTAACATGCGTGCATTGAATTTA
>NW_023623975.1:0-4052 GCF_014905685.2 Nematolebias whitei | reverse complement strand
GGTCACTCTTTCAGGGATGAAGATGTTCACATCCTGGACAGAGAGGAACAATGGTTTGAGAGAGGAGTAAAGGAGGCCATCTTTGTGAAAAGAAATCGTCCATCATTAAACGGGTTGGAGGCCTCCGTGATCAACTGTCCCCCTCTTACAATGCTGTTATTGCTAGTATCACTCAACCCCCTGTGAATAGTAAACAGCCATCAGTGTGCTAATGATCCATTGTTAGGCTGATGGTCCTTCTTGACCATGTGAGCAGCTGGTTTTGGTTGTCAGCAGCAAACTGGTTGATCCACTCTGAGAAGGTGCTATTTAAGAGACTGAGCTGAATACAGCACCTCAGACTGAGGAAGTCTTTCGGATGAGAGACGAAACGTTTCTAAATTTTTTTGCTTTGTTTTTTTTTTTTTTTTAATGTCCAGAGGACCAGATTGAACTTTTTTTTATTTATTTTTCTACCTGGATTATTGAGCATGCATCAGGTTATTAGCCCAAGAACTCAAATGTTTGAGAGCCGGATCACATTTAAAACTAATGTTTAGGACCCACGATCTCCTGAATCTATTAAGGATGAGAGATTTAAGGATTGAAACGCATGAAATCATCCAGAAGTGGTTTTGAATTTTAAAACCTGACTATGTTCAGGAGTACCAGGGTTTCTATACATTTTTTACTTTTAAAATTTCTGATTGGTCTCCCAGTTTCTGAGTCATTTTATCTGTAAAAGTGTTGGCAGGTTTGCTGTAATTTATAGTTCTATGTCGTATAGGCTTCGCCCTTTAAGGCTGTCGCTGATGGGTTTATCCCGTTATGCGCAAGCATCATACTGAAAAAATTAGTCCACGCCCACCTGCTGTGTGGGCCCCACCCGATCCGTATAAGTTACATTAAGAGCGGGTAATCGGCTCCCATTTTTCTTCAGCAAGCTAATATAAAACAACTGATATTCAACGAGATGTCCAGCTCCAACACCATCCGCTTGTGTCCCTCCTGCAAGACCGGTTACTTGCTCAGCTTAGACTGGCATGACACCTGCGAAGGATGCCTGGGTCCCCGCCACGTCGCCCGCGCTTCCTCCTGCCGCCTCTGTGACGAGCTTCCACCGGAGGAAAGGCAGAGGAGAGCAGCCTTGTTTAAGGCTACCATCGAGGACTGCCTGTCCGTGGCGGGAGACTGCTCGCTGGACGACGCCATGGATTTCTTCGACGCTGGCTCTCGGAGTGAATTGGATGATTCCTCTGGGACCGGTGACGTTAGCAGAAGCCCTGACGCTTGTTCCCTCCTGGCGAGCGCAGTGTTGGAAAGAGGGAGGCCGAGCGGATGCTCGACTCCCCCGGGGTTTCCCGCCTCAACGGCCACACCGCTCCCTGCATCGGCGCACTCCTCTCGGAGCTGCCCACCATTATTCGGGAAGCTGCTAACGTAAAGGGGCTCTCCGTCCCCTCACCCCCCCCGCTCAGATCGGATGATCTTGCGGGAAGGTTTGGCTCCACGCCGGCTCGCCGTCTTGATCCCATCTGGCCTCGTTTTCCAGTGGTGACATCGTACTGGAACGAGGCCGCAGCCAGTCCTGGTAGGTTAAGGGCGCCCGTCTCCACTTACGCTCCCATCATCAGAGTGGAGGGGCTCACCAAGCGGGGCTATCTCTTGGTACCCCCCCTTGAGCCAAGCCTCGCGGAAGCCTTCGGAGCTAAGCTGTCCAGGTTGGAGCAGCGTCCCGTCCCTCCGGGGAAACACGACCAGGCAGTGACCGCACTCTCCAATCGAGCCCACCAGTGTGCTTTTCAGGCGGCCGCAGCTAGCAACAACGTGGCACTGCTAGTATTTAGCATGTCGAAGAGGCTGGAGGCCGAGAACCTGCCCGAGGAGACAAAGAGCTCCCTCTGTAAGACGGCAGACGCCATCCTCAACATGTGCGCCGCTTCCACGGTTTGCCTGTCGAGGATTGCAGCGTGGATGACGTTGATCCAACAATCCACCTGGCTTCGTCACTCTCCCTCGCTGCCGGAAAAGCTGAACAAGGACCTGATGGAGGGCCCCATCACGTCGGACGCGCTGTTCGGAAGCAGCTTAAAAACCATGCTGGCGAATTCGAAGCAGTCGGAGGAGATGTCGGAAGCTGTGCGCCATCTCATCAAGCCGCGCGGCTCATCCCGTCCCCCGGCCCGCTGGAGAGATCGTCGCGAGCAGAGGCAGAAACATCGGCACTCCACGGCCGCAGCAGCTTCGTCTCGCTCAGCTCCACCACCAGCCCCGCCCGTCAGAGACCACCCCTCCTCATTCCGGCAACCCGCACTTCAGCGTTTCCCCAGAGATCGCCTGCAGACGGCGCTCGGGGCAAACAAATCGCAGAGCTCACGGGGGAGAAGATTTAAAAAATGACGGTCTGCGGCGGATGTGTGTATAAATGACACAGAAGTTGAAATAAATGACTTTTCAATGATCAAAGTGCCTGTTTTTAGCCAGTCTGTAAGCTCGGATGAGCTCACAGCCTCTGCACACACATCCTCCACACATAAAGAGCCGGTGTCCTTAAATAAAGGTTTTTTTAAACCCACCGCTGCTCCAACACATGACGAGACGCTCACTCGACACTACGGTAAGCGAAATAACTCGTTATCAATCAGACCCGCACGATTATCACCCAAGCGGTGTTAAACGTGCACCCGAGCAAGGCAAGCAGCCTCCATCCAAACGGCGCTGTGTTGATGATGCACGCACAGCTGCCCGGCGCTCACCGGCTCACATCGGTATAAATGTGGGACCGCAGGCCGGGTCAGGTGGAGGTCCCAGCTCTCAGCGAAAACAACACACGCCTCACCTGAGCAAACGCGAGCGGCCGTCATCCACCGCATCTCAGCTCACGGCAGCTCACGGCGGCATAAGCGTGAGACAGCTGAACGAACCCGGTGACGAGCCCCGCCCCCAGCGAGAGCGGCGCGCGTCTCTCCAGAGAAAACGTGTGCTCCCGCGAGGCTCGCAACCTTCACTCCGACAGCACGGCATTGATGAAGTCACGCCCTCCGCCTCTCAACGTTCGCACAGCGACGTTAAACGTGCAGCCCCACGACGTCATCAGCTGGCACACGCTTCGCCTCAGCACACACCGGCCCACCCAGACATGAAGGTTGGTCCGCGATCCAGACGCAGCGCACGGGCGCATGTAGAACAGCCCTTTCGAGGAAGCCTCGCCTTGGGTCACGCGGAAAACATTTCCGCGACGCATGACGGCGGTCGAGGCGGCGGATTGGATGACATCCGTTCAAAACACGGCGCATCACTTAAACGCACGTCCACTCCACGAACGTTATGCAGAGTGGCTAAAAACATGCTCGCCGGACAGATGGATGGACAGAGTGTTATGCAAGGGTTACACGCTGCAATTTGCAACCCGACCCCCTCCGTTCGGAGGAGTTATGGAGACAGTCCTGTCATCACCAGACAAAATCTCAGCCTTAAATGCAGAAGTTCAGGAGCTTCTGATAAAAGGCGTAATCTCCAGAGTTCCCAACAAAGAGGAAAACACAGGGTTTTACTCACGCTACTTCCTGGTCCCCAAATGGACCGGAGGGATGAGACCGATTCTGGATCTGTCAGCTTTCAACAAAAGCGATCATGGACAGACCGTTTCACATGCTGACAACCAGACAGCTGTTGGACAACATCCAGAGAAACGACTGGTTTGTTTCCATCGATCTAAAAGACGCTTATTTTCACATACCGATCATCCCAAAACACAGGAAATTTCTGCGTTTCGCCTTTCAGGGGATGAAGTATCAGTACAACAGGCTGCCTTTCGGGTATTCCCTCGCGCCTCGTACGTTCTCAAAGTGTGTGGAGACAGCCCTGCATCCACTGCACAGAGCAGGGATGAGAATTTAGTTTTACCTGGACGACCTGCTGCTCCTGTCACACTCCAGACAGGAGGCGTTGATGCAGGCTCAGGTGCTGGCATCACACCTGTTAAATCTGGGCTTCGCCATAAATTGGAAGAAAAGCTCGATTTTTCCGGCCCAGACAATTGTTTATCTGGGAGTGGAATTAAATTCAACTAC
>NW_023623974.1:0-4052 GCF_014905685.2 Nematolebias whitei | reverse complement strand
ATCCAGATATTTTCATAAATGTCTGTTGTAAAGCTTGAACCCAGATACCATGGCCGTATGGTCTCTGATTGTAAAGCAAATTAATTAAGCTGTTGTTGAAACCAATGTTGCCAAATTAATGTAAATGTTTGATGTTAAACTTTGATTCTGTTAATAAATGACCGCATGCATTTTGATGGGTCAAAGAAAATTAACGTCTCCGTCACATTTAATCGTTCAATGCACGATAGAACTCAGTCCAGAAAAATGAAAGAATCCGTTTAATTTATGGATAATATCTCACAGATATATGTTCATTTACATCTGGTGGCCTCGTACGGTATCATAAATGGACTGTTATTCGTGTAACAATTGAATTATCATGTTGGCATATCCGATCTTAACAGAAACTAGTAAAAGAGTGCAGGTTGCTGTGTGAAACGCAGCGTTTTGCAGCTGTGGGGTTCGGAGAAAGTTTGCAGTCGTGGTGTTTTGAAAGCTGAAAATAAAGTCAATGTGTTCGTTTGAAAGCTGAATTTGTACATCTGTTGTGTAACTGAAGCTGGGTTTGTGGTAAAACGCTTTATTCTGTTTAAACCGTGGTCCAGAAGAGGGTTCTGGTCCGGCTCGGTTCTGATTCAGTTCGAACGAGTCGTGTTTGAAGAAAAACTGCTGTTTTGAACTGACGCCGTCCCAGTAAGCTTTTGAGAGTTTATTCGTTACATTTTTAACAAAAAATAGTGCATTCTGACAGTTGTAATGACGAAAGTTGACCGGACTTGTTCAGGCTAAATGCTAACACGCTAGCTGAAAAAACGATCCGTCATTGGCTGAAAACCGCTGGTTGAAACGCCCTGATTCGCTAGACAGACGAGTGACGTGTCTGTCGTCACTTCCTCTGATGTCAGGTTGTAAAACCCACCCCCGCCGCTGCTCTGTCATTGGTAGATCCAGTCACATGACCCGGAAATGAAGCTCGTCTTCATAGGGAATTTCAATCTGCTGTTTAAAGTTGAAAAACGCTTTAAAGTTGGTTCTGATCCGCTGCTCCGTTTATTTAAAGCCTAATCGCTGAAACTTTGCCACGTTTAAGTTTTAAATCCGTCATTAAATGGTGTTTTTCGACCACGCTAGCCGATACTAATTTTAAGCTAACAGCTAACGACCGGATGTCACCAAAGCCACAGGAAGTCATCGCGACTCCTACTGGTCGCCACTAACAGTGTCAGGGTTGAAATAAAATAAGGTTATACTGCCACCTCCTGTTAGAAACTTGAAATCACAGTTTCACTTCGTTTTTAGGATATTTTGGTGAAATTAAACGTGTTTATTTCTGTCAGAAGCATTTTTGAGTTAATAAACATTCCTCAAGCTGAGTTATTACTGTTATCTTGCATTTAAAAAGTGATTAAGGTATTTATGCCAGAAAGGCATTTACCAAGACATTTTTCATTCACTGATAATTCCTCAAACGGAGGTGTAAAATGAAAAATTAGAAACTTTTTAAAGATACAGTCCAGATATTCACAGAGTTGATAAAGTTTACTCATTTGCTGAAAAGATAATACACGTTTAATTGCTAGAACACTAAATAAGAGTAATTATATCAGAAAAAGGAAACTTTTCGGATTTATTTTACCACCTAAAACACCACATCTTCCTATTTAATTTTTAAATAGAAGATAATGGCAGGAAAAGAGGAAAACGTTGACCCTTTAGACTCCCAACCAGAAGATGACAGTCAACAAGATGACATCATCCAGGGAGCTTTATATATTTTAACAAACCCAATTATTGGCGCACAATTAGAACGGATTAATGAATCTCAAACAGCTGAAGAGCTGACAAGTTTAGCAAAAGGAGCCACGGTTAAAGAGAATAAAAAGCAGGGCCTTGAACGGTTAGCAAAAATTTCTCTGCTTCTCAAAGACAAATTGGATCAACAGGTTGAACAAAACGACGTGCTGTCTAAGGCATATGCAGCAGATAGGGAGAGGTATCTCAAATTGATGGCACAGTCTAAACTTGCTGAAGAGACCGCTGCACATGAGTTAAAACGTGAGAGGGACCTCTCACAGAATAACCTTACTTTACAAGCTCACTCATATGAGGAGAAATTGAAGGAAAGGGAGATCATGTACCAAAAGTTGTGCTCAGACAATGATGCTCTACAACAACAGTTGCAAGAAGCATCAAATGCTCTGAGCGGATGCAAAGCTGAGATAGACGCGCTTAAAACACAACTTTACCATGCAGAAAGGAAAAATGGTGAGAGGCATGGACTGAATGTGGGGACACACTGGGCTTCAGACCCAAATCTCCTTACATCACACACACCTCCACCCTTACCGCAAGTGGTAGGGACAGACCTGAACAAGTTTCCACTACCAACCATGCAAGAGAGACCGTTGAAACTTCCTCCTTCAATAGATGATTTGCAAAAAATCTCAAAACATGTACAGCGCTTTGTACCTGGTCCAATGGGTTCAACGGGCACAAAAGCATATCTCAAAGACCTTGATTTCAGACTGAGTGGTTATCCTAATGTTACGGTTGAGGATAAAATCTGTCTGATAAGGCTCACTTCGGACAGAGAGGTGTTCACCTTCATCGAGCGTCTACCTGATGCAACGAGAAGGGATTACAACCTTCTGTGTGAAGCTTTGATCAGAGAGTACGACCCCTGCACGGGACCTGCTGGTTTCCCAGCTGCTGACAAGGTCACGCAAGGGAAGCATGAACATCCAAAGGTTTATTACAAAAGAATCTTCCAAGCTTATTTTGGTTACAGAAATGAAACCGGAATGGAGGAGGAAGAAGGTTTTAAATTTGTTTTCAGCAAAAATCTCCACACTGACATTAAGTTGTCAGTACAAATGATGGCAAATTTCAAAGAAAAATCCATCAATGAGATTAAACAGTGTGCTGTGAATGTGTTTGAGGCATGTTCTCATGCTAAGACGCCCATAGAGGTGTTTCCTGGTGTAAAGGTTAAACCCCACTCGCTAGAATTGGAAGGAAGGCGTGCATCACCGCCCCTCCTAAGAAAGGCGAGAAAAAGCAGTCTTTTCAAACTAACAAACCGCGTCATGAAGGTGCACGCTGGGACAAAAAAGCTCCTCTTTCAGAGGAAGAACGTGATTATCGTATCCAGTGTCCGTGTCCAGTGTTGACTCATTCCCATTTTTGGTTGGCCAGGATTTTATAAATCGCTTCGACGCGATTATAGATTATGGTGATCAAACGATGTGGGCAAAGGTGAGCAAACCACTGCCAATAGATATGCCTCTGGAGTATAACACAAACTGCCTAACAGCAGGTACCGCGGAAGGCGCAAAGGACTCCTCAGCCGAGGACACGAGCCCAGTGAGTACTCCTCTGAAATCATGTGAAACTACAGAGACCCACCCGGTGGTCCAAACTCTGACCCAACAAGACAGCCTCCTCTGTGAGCTGAAGCAGTCAGAGTCCACCAAACAGTACCTACCACTGGTAGTTAAAGGTGTAGAGATCCAAGGGTCCCACACCAACGATGCTGTTCTGTCTCTGTGGACTGATAAATCAGCAATTAACCGAGCTTTCTATGAAACCTTGGTTCACAAACACGTTGGTCTAGAACTAATAAAAAAAGCTTTCCGCTTTCCATTAGTTCCCAATAGTTCACAGGTAATGACCGCAGAAGGAGTCATTAACCTAAAACTGAACTGGAACCAACGAGAACTGGTTCACCCGTTTCTCGTGATCCAAAACTTACCACATACAACCTACATAGGCTCTGACATTTTGGTAAGGTTGGGTGTCCACGTGGACACCATCAACAAGGTGCTGTGGTCCCTAAAACCAGCCACAAAGGATCCTCCTGTGCTAGACACAGCAAACCTTAAGGCTGGGCAGACCATTCCAGAGACCTGCCAGGTTGCTAGCAACCAAATCACCACAGTACCACCTCAGGTGACTAACCTAATGGTGCGAATCCACATCATAGCTGGACAAGCTATTAGCCATAAACAGGCATATTTTCAACCTTCTCCTGCATTTTTCAACTTGGGACTGTCCGTGGAAGCCACGAACCA
>NW_023623973.1:0-4054 GCF_014905685.2 Nematolebias whitei | reverse complement strand
CAATTACCACAGTGGAAAAGAGCAGGTTTTCGAACAGCAGGTAACAAACCAATTAAACATGAGGAACTCATTAAGGATTTAGCTGACAGTTTGATGTGGCCAGCAAAAGTGGCGGTTGTGAAGTGCAAAGGTCATGATGTTACACAATCAGACACAGCGGAAGGAAACAGGCAAGCTGACAGAGCAGCCAAGATAGCTGCTGGCTATTTGCCAAGAGTCCAGATGGTGACAGTGGAAGAGGAATGTCAGAAAGTGAATCAGTGGGATGAGAAAACTGTAGCAGAGGCTCAGGCTACAGCCTCCCCAGAGGAAAAAACATTATGGTTTAACAGAGGAGGTCAGAAAATAGGTGAATTTAAAGTGTGGGTAGGACCGAATCAGAAGTGGATCTTGCCTATGACTTTGAAACAGGCAGTGTTTCAGGAAGCACATGGATTAGCACACGTGGGATGCAGACAAATGTTAAGAAATCTTCGACAATGGTCACACCCGCATCTAAAAGATATGGTAACAGCATATGTTGACACCTGTACTGTTTGTTTAAAGTACAACATTCGGCCTACAGTAAAACCTGAACGAGGTTATTTTCCTCTCCTGCACCGACCGGGACAGGAGGTGATTCTAGATTACACTGATATGTTGGAACCTGTTAAAGGGTTCAGATATGTATTGATGTGTGTTGACGCATTTACAGGGTGGCCAGAAGCCATACCTGCAAGAAGAGAAGACAGCAAAACAGTGGTGAAGTTTCTGATTAACCATTACATCCCCAGACACGGTTTCCCAACAAAAATAAGATCAGACAATGGCACACATTTTAAAAACACAGATCTGCAGGCTGTGGAAAAAATGTTAGGCCTAAAACATGCTTTTGGAACCGTGTATCATCCTCAATCTCAAGGGAAGGTAGAAAGGATGAACCAGAACATAAAACAAAAATTGGGCAAAATCTGTGCACAGACTAAATTGAACTGGGTTGATGCTTTACCAATTGCCCTAATGAGCGTGAGAACTTCTGTTAATAATGGAACTGGCTTTTCTCCCTATGAGTTAACTACAGGAAGACCCTTTCCAGGACCAACCGTATGCTCACTGACCAGTGAGGAGGACCGTAAAATGGACCATAAGGTATACTTTGATGAGTTAAAAGCATTAGTGTCTAACTTTACTCAGCAGGTTCACCACAAACAGAGCCTAACAGAAAGACCAGAGGAACCTGGTCTCCCCACCGCGGAGTGGGTCTTGCTGAGGGTCATTAAAAGGAAGTGGCAGGAGCCCAGGTGGACGGGCCCTTATCAGGTTACAGAGAGAACGTCCCACGCAGTCCGCCTCAGAGGAAAGGGGGACGTTTGGTACCACTGGAGCCAATGTGCGCCTGCCTCAGAGCCAGGAAGAGCGAGAGAGCTGGCAGAAACCATCTAAAGTCGTAAAACTGGACATTCATGTCTTGTAGACCGAAGCAGCCTGGTAAAGTTGCGTGCGGGCCTGAAGGACTTTGTTTGAATGGGTCACTGGGTGCTGGAAAATCCACATTTAGTACAGACACCTAGATACGACAAAAACACGACATCTTAGAGTCTCACACTTCATGAAGAAAACTCAGAGACATAGGAGGATCGGTCTCTGAGCACCCCAGGGTATGCCCTGAGTACTTGTGATTGTAACAATATTGTATGACATGTGTACTAACCATTTGTCTCTTATTTTTTAATTGCAGTCTTGATTTAGAGTGCATCCATTTATTTACTTAGCTTGAAAGTATTAAGTATATTCAGTTTGTAACGTTAAAAAGAAATATCTATAATTAATTATAAGCAGTATATTAACAGAGTGTTATTTTGTATTCATTTTGTGTTGAAGGAACGGCTTGACTGGCTGTCGGCTGTGGAGGTTGCTGTGCGAGACATCTTCATTAATTGAGTACAGTTTCAGTTTACAAGATCAAAATGCGGTGGTCATCAAAGTACGTTGTGATAGGGATAGGTGCCTTGTCATCCATAGTGTTGTCACTCATTTTCTATTTTGAATATTTCTGCATCATTCCCGGTTTACCAGAGTGTGAGCAGACTGGTGAAACAGGCAGGGTAAGAAGGAGTGTGACACCACACACAGTCATGAAAGATGCGTATGGCCTTCCGGTGCTGAAAGTAGAGTATCCTAAAGACACCACCACTACCCTAAGCCTGCCAATCTGTGACATGTTTTATTGTACGGATTACCGTATTGCGAATGCAGCCTTTTATATTTGTCCATGTCCCAATCCATCCAAATGTTTCTGGTGTCCTGAGTGGAATTATGTCACGTTGTATTCGGGATCATGGAAACCTGATATGTCTGGACATCTGACTAATTACAGAGATTGGTGGAGGGCACATGCCACCTTGGCAAAAAATAACAGACACTTGTTATTGTCCTTTGAGTATGTTCGAACTTGGAATAAGTTAACCAGCACAAAGCGTGAGATGATCTACACCTTGGTGACGGAACCCATTTATGTGCTTGTAGCCGCAGATGTCACTGGCAAGGACCCTTTCCGGGTGTTGCAACTTGCTCTTACAGAGTTGCCAGCCCAAGACCCAACTCCTCCTCCGACCCAGGAGTCATCGTTTCCAATGCCTATGCGAATTGATAGTGTTGACTATACCAGCTTAACCCCTGTGGATGTGATTGCTATGTCCACTGGCTATACTGACTCTAACATTTGGTTAGCTTGGCTCGCTGAGGCTGCTAGACAGGCTTCTTTGTCTGAATGTGTAGCTTGTGCTGCAGCTAGACCAAATTTGTACACCCAGCCAGCTCCATTACACCTAGAGGACGCTTGGGGATTTCATTGCATGTTAAGTTTGACTATGAGAAAATATACTAAGAATTGCACTACATTAGCTCAGCTATTCCCAATTATTTCTAATATAACCAAATTAGGCTCGTTTGCTCCGGTAGAACGATTTGACTATTACTGTTTTAATTACACCTCAACTGCAAACAAAAGAGTTGCCTTAGGACAAATTCAGAATGAATGGTGTAATATCACGCAACAAAATGTCTCTGACAACACTCGTGTGGGTAAGGTGGCTCGCGCTGACCTGTATTATTATTGTGGTGGTAGACGTTTACTGACACATATCCCTCAGGATTCTGTGGGATTGTGTGCATTAGTACGCTTAGCTGCATCGTTAACCTTGATTGGCCCTCGTTTGGAAGTTTTAAATGACACCTCCATCTCTCCCATCAGGAAGAGACGTTCAACTCATAATTTTGACCCCACTGTGGGCTCGACTACTTATATTGATGCCATAGGAATCCCTAGGGGAGTTCCTGATGAGCACAAATTAGTAGATCAGAT
The DNA here is from genome assembly GCF_014905685.2 of Nematolebias whitei. Taxonomy (NCBI): domain Eukaryota; kingdom Metazoa; phylum Chordata; class Actinopteri; order Cyprinodontiformes; family Rivulidae; genus Nematolebias; species Nematolebias whitei. Next base: position 711 of record NW_023623973.1, on the reverse strand, counting down.
TGCGACAGGTTTTGAAAATTTACCTGTTGTTTCAGCATATTTCCCAATTACACCAAATAAAAATGTTGACCGAATAAATTACATACATTACAATGTCATGCGTCTGTCCAACCTTACCAGAGACGCTGTTGAGGGCTTAGCGGAGCAACTAGCTCCGACTTCTCTGATGGCTGTGCAAAACAGAATGGCGCTTGATATGCTTTTAGCTGAGAAAGGAGGTGTGTGTAGCATGTTTGGTGACTTTTGTTGTAGTTTTATTCCTAATAACACTGCCCCTGATGGAAAAGTGACCCGTGCACTTGAAGGTTTGAGAACGTTGTCTAATGAGATGAAATCTCACTCTGGTGTAGATAATCCTCTTGATGAATGGCTCTTCAAAGTGTTTGGCCCCTGGAAGCAGATGATTGTGTCCATGTTAATGTCCATTGCAGTATTTGCAGCTATTTTAATCACATGTGGATGTTGTTGTATTCCCTGTCTGAGATCTCTGTCAGTACGTCTTATCACTTCCACTTTAGAGAAGCGTGACCCTGAGATAGCTCGTCAGCTCCTAATGCGCAGAGGATATGAATTTACTGATTTTGAGATTCAACCACTTCGGCGCAGAGAAGCATATTCTTCAACTTGATGTCGACCTCTTTTTCTTGAGGTCGAAAGGGGGAATTGTTGTGGAATAATATTTGTTCCTTTTAGAATCTGACTCCTAATTCT
>NW_023623972.1:477-4054 GCF_014905685.2 Nematolebias whitei | reverse complement strand
AAATATTAATGTATGTCTACAAATCAATGAACAGTCCCCCCCCCCCCTCCCCCCCCCCCCCCATCTCTCTGATCTGCTACAGCCGTATGTCCCTCCACGTTCCCTGAGGTCAGCGGACCAGTTGCTCCTCACAGTTCCAGGAACTCGTCTTAAGCGCAGAGGTGACAGGGCCTTCTTTGTAGCAGGACCAAGACTTTGGAACGAGTTACCTCTGCTTGTCAGACAGGCCCCCTCCCTCTTGGTTTTCAAATCCCGTTTAAAAACCCACTACTATTCAGTAGCTTTCAACACCAGATGATGTGTGTTTTGAACCTGTTTGCTTCACACAGATTAGTCTACATATTTATTATCTGCATCGTTTTTATGTCTATATTCTGATTTACTTCATTTTGTATTTTGTATTTGTATTTGTGCGTTACCTGTTGTTTTGTCTGTACAGCACTTTGGTTGACCTTGTAGCTGTTTTAAGTGCTCTATAAATAAAATAGTATGGTATGGGAAATAAGTTTTAACATATCGGCATATCAGATAACGGTCAAAAATCCACTATCGTGTATCCCTAGTCTCAGCACTTTAATATGCAGCATTTACTGAAACTATTAATAGATGTTTGATGGTCGCATCGTTTTAGATGGTGAAAAAACAAGATCCTGTTTGAAGCCATGGGTGACGTTTGACAGAGTGTTTGTTTTTGTTTGCTGCTCTGCAGTATGACATGTTTTTCATCTGAAGTTGTACTTCTTTCATTTTAAAAACAAGGACTAGACTTTGGCCAGAGATGGTAAGAATCTTGGACAGAACTTTCAGTTTTACAGCGTTATTTTACTGATAAAATGTACATTTAATGTGATGTCAGACATTTTGACCCTTAAAGTATGACTCATTGTTCTTCAAGTCAGATTTTATTTCTAAATACCTTAGACACACACTTAAGCACCTTTGACCTCAAATGAACCTAACCTCAATAATTAGTAATTATTGTCAAATTTAAGTAGAAATGTTGGTTTGTTTTGTTTATAGTGCCTTTTTTCAACCACCGGATAGCAGTATAAGACTGTTTGAACCGAAGGATGGATAGTGAGGGAGAGAGCAGCGTGTCTCTAAGAAAAATGGGAGGGAAGCCACTTGATGTGACACAGGCTGCCTCTCCTTCCTTTATCCGGTTCTCAAAATGGCGGATGCTCGGTGTGGTTTGAGCTCTTTAGCATAGCATTTTTCACATAAAGCTTTTAATAAAAAAAAATTAAAAATCAGTAAACAAGTTCTCAGCGTCTTTTTGCAGAGAAAACTAACTTTTTAGATGAAGGCACAGGTTTCAACCGTGAATTTTGGAACATCGACAAGACAGAGTTTTTTCCTGATGTCAGCATGTTAGCTTAGCTTGTAGCTTAGCTTGTAGCTTAGCTTCTTTTAACGATCCAAAAACGTGATTTTGGACAGTGAAAACAAATTTTGAAGAGAAAAGAGAAAGGGAGGGGTCAGTGAAGAGCACCGGAGTTGAGCCTTTTTGTCATCCAGTGTCTTCAGTAGATAGAGAGAGACATGAAGAAACGATAAAGCCGATAAATGAAAACGAGGTCGATCATTTTCATTCATCATGCGATTAATAGATTTATTGTTTATTGCGACAGGCCTACCATTTTATATTGTTTTCCTTTTTTGTAATGATTTTAATTTACCAAAATAAAGTTGAGTTATTTGTAGCAGAACAGAAATTCTGAAACGTGTTCAGAACCGTTTATTTCAATTAATAGACAAATTTTCTCTTTAAGCGTCAGAGCTGATTCATTATCTCACCGGCAGAAGCATAAGACATTGTATATAATTATTTTGTGGTGCTGTGTTGTCACAGGATGTGTAGAAAGAGTTTGTATGGTTTTACTTTCCATACATTAACATTTCAAACAGCGGAAGTTTTAATGGAATCAGAAACACAACATTATTATGGTCAACCTCAAAAGACAAGAAGCGATTATAAGCAAATCAACACTGTGAAAAAAAAACTAGATTAATGCTGATGTACGGATACACGAACACAAAATGTGTCGAATGCACAAATGTTCAAACAGAAGAAGAAATCCAGCTGATTAACACAACTACAGAACTGATGCATATCGGTAACAGTTTCTAAAGTAAACTAGTTGTTAAAAACATACCTTTATCTGATTTGTGAAGTAACATTCAGACAAATTGAAGTTAGAGAAATGCTCTTGTGTGAACCAAATCAAAATATAAAGGTAGAAGTCTTACTACCGGTAAATACACAGTCTCCATGTTGTAACTCACTTGGTTTGATGGATTCCAAAGGGACGAACAGAGCAGCCAGTGACACCTCGTCTCCCCTGCTCGGACTTGCTTGGCTCATGGGGACAATCGGGGACAGGGAGCGTAACAGCGGACTGTCATCTGCGTGACTCCTCACAGCTGGGGGAGTAGACCGTCCTTGGACTCCTGCTGTCAGAACAGAAGCGGAGGTGACGGAGGTGCCACCAAAACTGAAAGAGAGCGGCAGAATGTTCAGATTACTCGTTGGGTTTTAAGGGATGCAGTTTTAAAACTTTGATCATCACGTTTTGGTGCTTTTTGGAACCAGAAGATAAAAAGTGTGATATTTAAAGAGATGAAAAATCTCTTTATTTCAGACTTGACTGATTTTGGAAGTGATTAATCTGTTTTATAAATTATCCGCACTTCTCATGAAGTATTGAAGTGACAACATACTCCATAGTTGCTCATTATAAGACTACAGGACAGACTACAGGAACGAGGTGAGCCGCCTGGCCTTGTGGTGCGGACACAACAATCTCTCTCTGAACGTGGATAAGACAAAGGAGATTGTTGTGGACTTCAGGAAGATGCACGCCCAGCATGCTCCTCTGACCATCAATGGCACTACTGTGGAGAGAGTGAGCAGCGCCAAGTTTCTGGGAGTGCACGTCTCAGAGGACCTGTCCTGGAGCAGAAACACTGCATCACTGGCCAAGAAGGCTCACCAGCGCCTCTACTTTCTCCGCAAGCTGAAAAGAGCTGGAGCTCCAACACCCATCATGTGCACCTTCTACAGGGGTGCCATAGAGTGTGTCCTGACCAGCTGCATCACGGTGTGGTTCGGTGCATGTACTGCATCCTGCCGCAAGACATTCCAGCGCATCGTGAGAGCAGCCGAGAAGATCGTCGGCACCTCCTTCCCCTCACTACATGACTTACACAGTACCCGCCTCACTCGGAAAGCCCTCTGCATGGCAGGTGATCCCACACACCCACTACACAGCTTCTTCAGCCTGCTGCCATCAGGGAGGAGACTGCGGAGTCTCCAGGCTCGAACCAGCTGACTGCGAGACAGCTCTGTTCATCAGGCAGTCAGGATGCTGAACTCTCTGCCTGCTCTGCCTCCCCTCCCTCTTGTACCGCCTTAACACACAAAACTTTCACACATTTCCACACAACACAAAAACTTTCTAACACTGAACTCTGCATCATTAAAAAACAGGTTATACACTCAACACATGCTCATGTGCTCATTCAATTTGCACTACTGTTTACATTTGCACTACTGTTAATATTCAAACTACTGTTC
>NW_023623972.1:0-467 GCF_014905685.2 Nematolebias whitei | reverse complement strand
ATACTACTGTTTACATTCACACTACTGTTTACATTTGCACTACTGTTTATATTCATACTACTGTTTACATTCACACTACTGTTTACATTTGCACTACTGTTTACATTTGCACTACTGTTTTTATTCATACTACTGTTTACATTCACACTACTGTTTACATTTGCACTACTGTTTATACTCACACTGCTGCTTATATTACACTACCGCTGATATACAAATATATTATTTTACTAGTCTTATTGCATGTCACTTTACCTACACCAATATCAAGGACTTCATACATACACCGTGTACATTCACTTCATATGTTGCTTTGCCACTCACTACAAATATCAATGTCAGGACCTTCATTTCATTTTATTTTATAGATATACTTTTTTTAAATATTTTTATACCGTGTAGTGGACTAGGCCCATGTCAAAAACTAAGTCTAAGGTCAAAAATCTTGACCTTAAGAACCTTGTGGG
>NW_023623971.1:0-4054 GCF_014905685.2 Nematolebias whitei | reverse complement strand
AGAAACGTCAAAGCTCAGCTTTCCCCTTAAATTAAATACAGGTTGAATTAAATTACAATTAAAATATAATAAAGGCTTAGGTGCTTAATTACACACCATACATAGGTCCAATTCAGTTTGAACATTTCTGGATGACGCGTTTTGAACAAATTAGCTAAAATTTCTTCTAATATTGACCGTAATGTTAGTTTATAAATTAGACTGAAAAAAAAAAAAAAAAAAAGGAACCTTTTAATTTAAAATAGAGGAAATAAAAAGATATTTACATACACTTTAAATAGGAATACTGGGTTTAACTTAATCATTCTAATTGATTTTATTAGATTTGGAGAGCTGTTTTCTTATAAGAGCAACAATTTTACTTGTTAGATGAAATGCCTTTAAATGTCTTGACATTGTATACATGTCCTATGGCTGCATGAGGAGAACAGAGTTCAGAGGTGTGTGCTGTGTGTTTGGATTCCTGAGAGAATGGACACTTGAGGGGCAGCAGCGTCTCAGGTTACAAAAGTGTGAGCAGGAAAGTTTTAAACCAGTAAGGGAGCAAATTGGAATTGTGGGAAAAAATTAAAGAATGCTTGAGAGATGAGGATAAGTTGACAAGAAAGAGGGAGGCAAACGCCAAGCGGGAAAGTAGATACAGAAAGTTAATGAGGGAGGTTATAAATGAAAGAAAAGTGTGAGGAAGAAAAGTGTGAGGAAGTGGGCAAATCAGTCAGCACATCCCCCAACAAGAGTGCCCCATATATCACATACCAGATGGAAGGTTCCAGGTGGGGGAGGTTACTGACACCCCTTCTCAGCTGAAGGGGGAAGTCACCCATCCCAGTTAAAACAAAACCCCTTGTGAATTTTTTCTTCTCTGCAGTGGGAAGATGAGTTTAATTAGGCCCAAAAACATAGAAGGTAGCATTTAACTGCATACAGCATCCATCTGAGTTTTGATCAGGACTCTTGAGTGCCGGGGGCCGGATCAGATACAAATGTGTTCAGCTGGATGCTGAAAAACTGGATCTGGGAAAACTGACCGATGTGACTTTACAAGGACACTGTCAGCCGAACACCACTGACAAAGAAATTGTCGGCCGAGCAAGATGATGGAAACAAAGCAAAGATCTATCAGTCAAGCAACAAACTTGAACTTATAACTGTCCAGATGGGGGTCCTGGACTTTGTCACCAGTGGGGACATGAAGTCAAGTCTCACTGTATGCTGAGCCATGAACTGCTGCACAAAGCTGATCTGGTCTCCAGACCAAAGGAGATAACGTTGAGAGAGAAAAGCTGATGGTCCATCAGTCCAAGGCCACTAACAACAACTGTGGTCTGTCTGCGGTGTCTGGTCTACATTTGGTCTGTGATGGACATCCGGAGACCTTGGTGTCTTGATCAAAACTGCAGTTGGCTTTGATAATGAACACACATAGTCTCACTTTAAGACAGGTGCCATAACATGACACAAGAGTGCTGCAGTGGGGGTGCTGGACTGATTGCCCCTGTTCCATTTGCTCGGTGATGAAAATTGTTTTATTACATCAGAATCTATAATGATGCTCCTCACTCCTTAGCAATATATATATTTTATTTTACTTTTCATTTTTACAAGTTTATCACAGGAGAAACCTGTGCTTAAGACTTGAATTAGATTGAGTTGGGTGATGTTTTCTAAATTAAGGATAAATAATGGTCTTTGCCTTGAACGAGCCCATTTAGTAGGTCTGCTTTGCTACAACAGAGGACATTTATTTAATGGTTAATTTTTTGGGAAAGCTTATATAAGACTTTGGGTTAATGTTATAACTACACCTTATTATTTTATATTTCTGAAACCAATACTCAGTGTGTTAATTATAGCCAGTAGGACTTAGGATGTTGAAACAGTTCACTGTTTCAAAAGGGGGAGGTTGAAGGATGTTCTTAGCAGGAAACAGTTCATACAATGTGTAGAATTAAAAAAAAAAAAAGATAAATATAAAATAACTTCATAGGGTTTATATTTAAGAGGACAATAAAGGCCAATCCAAAGCCTAAGCCAATCAAAACTTATGCGTTTAAAGGATAAGTTGGGATAACCACATTGACATTTGAAAAGTGGAAGAAATCAAAAGCCTAAAATCGATTTTGCTCTTGTTTATGTTTAACAAAAGTGTTTTCTCTTGTTTACAGAGTCCAGGAACTTCACTGGTCAAAAAAAGGGGGACGCCCCTAATAACGACCTAAATAGATAGCAGGATCAGAAACAGAATCCTGAAGTGGAGGTGATCAAAGGTCAATTAGAAAAAGTGGTGGTTCTGTATTTTTAAATACACTTGACTTGACTTGACTGGACTTGACTTAAAATAGGGTAATTCAGATATTAAAAGGTGTCATGAACAAAGTATTTTAATCACATGTTTACTGCTGAGCGACAGGCTCAGTAGATATGATTCTTTCCTTGTTTCCTTTCAGGAACAGGTCCCTGGAGGGAAGAGTTATATATCAGTTGTTTAAAGCTTTTAAGTTGCACTTTGATGTTTTCTGCGCATGCGTAAAATGAAGTTTCTCCCACAGGCTTGAGGAGGGAGCCAGTATAGGAAATAATTTATTATGATGTATTGTGTATTGTTATTGTGTTATTATGTTTAACTTTGCTTATTTTAGGTAGATACACTGAATGCAAATGTTTTAGATGGTGGAGAAGGGAAAACTGGAGTAAGCAGCAGGTGCACGAGAAAACAGGGTCTGCCCAAGGACTCTGTCTTGCCCACAGCTGAGTGGGTGTTGCTGAGGGTAGTTAAAAGGAAGTGGCAGGAGCCCAGGTGGACAGGTCCATTTCAGGTGATGGAGAGAACCTCTCATGTAGTCCGGTTGAGAGGAAAAGGAGAAACGTAGTATCATTGGAGCCAGTGTGCGCCTGCCTCAGAGCCAGGAAGAGCGAGGGAGCTGGCAGAAACCATCTAAAGTCGTAAAACTGGACATTCATGTCTTGTAGACCGAAGCAGCCTGGTAAAGTTGCGTGCGGGCCCTGAAGGACTTTGTTTGAGTGGGGTCACTGGGTGCTGGAAAATCCACATTTAGTACAGACACCTAGATACGACAAAAACACTACATAATTAGAGTCTCACATTTCATGAAGAAAACTCAGAGACATAGGAGGAGTTAATATCTCTGAGCACCCCAGGGGAATACCCCTGCGTACGTGTGGCACATTTCAAATGTACTAACATTTTATTGACATACAATTTTTAATATTTTTTATCTTTTTAATCTTTTTTCAACATTTTTTATTGATATTTACATTAGTACTATTTTTGAAATATTTTTGATAACAATTTTATTGAAATTTGCTCTTGAATAACTATAATTTGAACTTTCTCTTTGTGCGTTCAAAGGAGACAACTACCTTGCTGCTGAAGAGAGAATTGAAGTCTTGTGAGGCCAGAATAGATATTATGAGCTTTCGTTCATATTATTAGCCTACATTTGCATTTATAGGCTCACTTGACATTTGATATTACATTGTATTTAGATTTTAAATTTTAAAATTCTTCATTTTTAAAAATTTTTACTAGTACACATCTTATTTTTATATTTTTAATACACATTTTTATCCAATTAGTATATTTTTGCGTATTTTTGTTACAGCTTTTGTTTTGTATTTTAAGTAAAAAGGGTTGTGTAAGAGAAGAGGTTGACAAAAATGTGGTGGCCAGATAGAAAGGTCATTCTGGAAGTTGGAATAGTTACTGTGAGTATGGTGAATTTGATCTTTCTCCTAGAATATGCTTGTGTTATTCCTGGAAGGTCAGACTGTACTATTGATAGGCATAAGAGGAAGTTTGGGGTTTTGAATGCATGTTAATCTTGACCAGGATGCAGAAAAATGACAATTGTATTACTCTTGGTGAAGTGTTTCCATTGGCTGCTGTTTCAATTTTATCTCCTTTAATGTTAAGGTGAATGATGGGGTTGACTTTATGATTTTATTTCTCTGTGTGGACCTAAGGTATTTAGGTCCAAAGAGGGAATTGTTGTGAAATAAAATATATTTGTGTGCTTAATTCTTATTTTTATGT
>NW_023623970.1:0-4054 GCF_014905685.2 Nematolebias whitei | reverse complement strand
ACGTTACGTTTAATTTCAATGCACGATATTATTCAGTCCAGAAAAATTAATGAATCCGTTCTATTTATGAATATATCACAGGTATATGTTCCTCTACATCTGGTGGCCCGTAACAGGTTCATGAATGGACTGTTATTCGTGTAACAATTGAATTATCATGTTGGCATAAAGAGTCATTTTAAAGCTGAAATGTACGTCTGTTGTGTGTAACTGAAGCTGATGAGCTGTGAAAACGTGGATTCTGTTTAAACGGACGGGGGTTCTGGTCCGGCTCGGTTCTGATAAGTCCGAACGAGTGTTTTAAATGGATGGAGAGACGTTTTTAAGGACTGAGCGCCGACTCAGTGAAGCTTTGAGAGTTGATAAGTTACATTTTTAACAGAAAATAGTACATTTTGAAAGTTTTCATGACGAAAGTTGACCGGAATGTTCAAGCTAAATGCTAACACGCTAGCTGAAATAGCGAGCGGCGATTGGTCGAAGACCGTTGTTTGAAACGCCCTGATTCGCTGAGAGAAGTGTCTGTCGTCACTTCCTCTGATGTCAGGTTGTAAAACCCACCCCCGTTGCTGTTCTGTCATTGGTAGATTCAGTCACGTGACCCGGAAATGAAGCTCGTCTTCATAGGGAATTTCAATCTGCTGTTTAAAGTTGAAAAACGCTTTAAAGTTGGTTCTGATCCGCTGCTCCGTTTCTTTGAAGTCTAATCGCTGAATCTTTGCCACGTTTAAGTTTTAAATCCGTCATTAAATGGTGTTTTTGGACCACGCTAGCCGATGCTAATTTTAAGCTAACAGCTAACGACCGGATGTCACCAAAGCCACAGGAAGTCATCGCGACTCCTACTGCTCGTCACTAACAGTGTCAGGGTTAAAATAAAATAAGGTTATACTGCCACCTCCTGTTGGAAACTTGAAATCACAGTTTCACTTCGTTTTTAGGATATTTTGGTGAAATTACACATGTTTTATTTCTGTCAGAAGCATTTTTGAGTTAATAAACATTCTTCAAGCTGAATTATTACTGTTATCTTGCATTTAAAAAGTGATAAAGGTGTTTATGCCAGAGAGGCATTTACCAAGACATTTTTCATTCACTGATAATTCCTCAAACGGAGGTGCAAAATGAACAATTAGAAACTTTTTAAAGATACAGTCCAGATATTCACAGAGTTGATAAAGTTTACTCATTTGCTGAAAAGATAATACACGTTTAATTGCTAGAACACTAAATAAGCGTAATTATATCAGAAAAAGGAAACTTTTCTGATTTATTTTACCACCTAAAACATTACATCCTCCTATTTAATTTTTAAATAGAAGATAATGGCAGGAGAAGATGAAAACGTTGACCTTCTCAACTCCCAGTCAGTAGATGACATCATCCAGGGAGCCTTATATATTTTAACAAATCCAATTATTGATGTACCATTAGAACAACTTGATGAAACTCAAAGAGCGGAAGAACTGAGAAGTTTAGCAAAAGGAGCCACGGTTAAAGAGAATAAAAAGCAGGGCCATGAACGGTTAGCAAAAATTTCTCTGCTTCTCAAAGACGAATTGGATCATCAGGTTGAACGAAATGTCTTGCTGTCTAGAGCATATGCAACAGACAAGGAGAAGTTTCTCAAATTGATGGAACAGTCTAAACTTGATGAAGAGACACGTGCAGTTGAGGTGCAAGGTGAGAGGGAGCGCTCAGAAAATCAGCTGTCATGACAGGCTCACTCATTTGAGGAGAAGATTAGGGATAAAGAGCTTCAGTACCAAGCATTGTGTTCAGACAACGGTGTGCTACAACAACAGTTGCAGCTCGCATCAAAAGCTCTGAACGAATGCAGACTGGAAAAAGAGGCGTTACTCCTACAAAGTGTGCGTTTACAAAGTGAATGTCAAACATCACAGGAACGCTTAAAAACCTGTGAGGAGAAACTAGCCGCGGCAACAAATAAAAGTTCTGATGTGGGGCGAGTTTGTCTGGAACTCAGAGAAGACCAAGGACAGAGTCCGGGTCATCAGCCATCACCTCAGAATGATGTTGTTGCACCTCCTGCTCTTAATCCCATTCTGCCACCTCCACATGTGTGTAGAGACACACCTCAACCCTTATCTCAGGTGATAGGGACAGACCTGAACAAGTTTTCACTACCAACCATGCAAGAGAGACCGTTGATACTTCCTCCTTCAATAGATGATTTGCAAAAAATCTCAAAACATGTACAGCGCTTTGTACCAGGACCAATGGGTTCAACTGGAACAAAAGCGTATCTCAAAGACCTTGAATTCAGACTGGGTGGTTATCCTAATGCTACGGTTGAGGATAGAATCAGTCTGATAAGGCTCACTTCAGACAGAGAGGTGTTCACCTTCATCAAGCGTCTACCTGATGCCACGAGAAGGGATTACAACCTTCTGTGTGAAGCTTTGATCAGAGAGTACGACCCCTGCACGGGACCTGCTGGTTTCCCGGCTGCTGACAAGGTCACGCAAGGCAAGCATGAACATCCAAAGATTTATTTCAAAAGAATCTTCCAAGCTTATTTTGGTAACAGAAATGAAACCGGAATGGAGGAGGAAGAAGGTTTTAAATTTGTTTTCAGCAAAAATCTCCACACTGACTTTAAAACGTCAGTACAAATGATGGCAAATTTCAGAGAAAAATCCATCAATGAGATTAAACAGTGTGCTGTGAATGTGTTTGAGGCATGTTATCATGCTAAGACGCCCATAGAAGTGTTTCCTGGTGTAAAGGTTAAACCCCACTCCCTAGAACTGGAAGGACGGCGTGCTTCGCCGCCTCCTCCTAAAAAAGGCGAGAAAAAGCAGTCTTTTCAAACTAACAAACCGTATCATGAAGGTGCACGCTGGGACAAAAAAGCTCCTCTTTCAGAGGATGAACGTGATTATCGTAAATGGGGTGTGCGTAGGACGCAAAGATATGGGAACCAGAGTGACCCATATTATCAGGGGAAGTCTGAAAAGGAACCCCCAAAAGACGTACCTAGCCGTCCCCCACCTCGGACGAAGCGAACCGAGGCGAAAAAAATCACAAAAGTTCCAGAAACAAGGCCCTACACCTCTGAGCTCGGAAGAGACAGAGAAATTACGCAGGTTTTTAGAAACTTTGAAACACACTGACACGGGAAACCAACCTGGAGCACTATGCAGTGATGTGATCACTATTGCATCTGAGGGCGCGAATGACAACATTACAGATGTCGGTGGAACACACCAAGACATTGTTGTTGTTGCCTCCAACAACCCCTCATCGGAAGAAGGGGGGTACACTCACACACAAACGATGACGAGTCATCGCAAGCTGAACACTCAGAAACAGCTACTGCTGTGCTGACGGTTCAGACAAACCAAGATTACACAGACAAGGCTGAACGTGTGAAGAAACGTCAGAAAAAACCCAAGAGGTTTCTGTGTAACTTTATCAGAAGGGGGGTCGCCAAAAAGGCGTACCTGTCAGTGACACTCGAAGGTGTCCTCACACATGAAGCACTTCTGGACGGTGGGGCAGACATAACAATTATGTCAGCTAAACTGTTCGAGGAGCTGAGGACAGCCGCTGCCGGTGTTAACAGGATAATACCTCTCTCTGAATGTGCTATAGAAATGCAGGGTCTCTCAGAGAAGAAGACAACCCTGACAGCTGTAGCAATGGTTCACATGCATGTTGGCAGAATGACACTATACCATCCGGTACACGTGTCTCGTGTTGACTCATTCCCATTTTTGGTTGGCCAGGATTTTATAAATCGCTTCGACGCGATTATAGATTATGGTGATCAAACGATGTGGGCAAAGGTGAGCAAACCACTGCCAATAGATATGCCTGCGGAGTGTAACACAAACTGCCTAACAGCAGGTACCGCGGAAGGCGCAAAGGACTCCTCAGCTGAGGACACGAGCACGGTGAGTACTCCTCTGACATCAATCAACCTTTATTTATACAGGTAAATCCCATTGAGCCTCGAGGACTCATTTACAAGAGAGACCTGATTTCAACAAAGAAAGATGACAACAATGGACAACAGCAACAACAATAA
>NW_023623969.1:0-4056 GCF_014905685.2 Nematolebias whitei | reverse complement strand
AAGAGGCCAGGAGGAGGAAGAAGATCATAAAAGTCAGCCCTGCCCTTCAATCAGTGCTGCTGTGCTTGGTGTGCAGTATGCCAACTTTTGGTGGTGCAGACAAATTGTTTCAGACTGTCTTGCTTTGTCTTATTGCTTCTGAAAGACCGTGGCTTGTGTAGCAAAGACATTTGTCTGGTTGGAGATTTCATTCTCATTGTGGAGCCACTTGTTAGTTTGACCATTGTTAGTTGGGTTGCTATATTTTGTTTGGTTTGGAATATTCAATTTTGTTTTAAATAGCTGAGTCATTGTTCAGAACCAGAAGTGTTCTTGTTTGATTTAAATTGTATGAAGCCAGCTATTGCTGTGATTTTTGTTTAGTATTTTGTAAACTCAGCCAAAATTAAATTGTCACATTATTATTTTTTTTTACACAAACTTTTGTCATGTCATTTATGTTGCCTCCAAAACGAGCCGGGACGTAACATAAGTGGGTGCTCGTCCAGGATTTAATTCCCTTTTGACTTGTGACCTAAGCCAATATTGATTTGTTTGTTTGGTAATATTTTCTGTGTTGGGTGTGGTCTGAAATTTCAGCCATGTCAATCCCATTTGATTTCGAAGGTTTTGTTTTAAACCCTTCTTTGACTGTTATTGAAAGCTGTCGCAAAGATGACCTGCTTAAACTAGCAGAGCACTATGAAGTTGCTTTGCCAAAAAAAATCCTTAAAAAGGATCTTAAATGCCTTGTTGTGGCTAAACTGGCTGAGTTGGAGTTACTTGAAGCACCTGAACAAGCTGGGGTGAGACACACACTTGCTGAACAGGCTTGTGCTCTAGAGTGGGAACCAGATGCACCTGGATCTCCTGACAAAATGTCTAAAGAAGCTGGGGAACAAAAGACTCCCTTCATCTTACCTCGTTATGACCCTCTTCCATCTACAGGCACTGGCTCCAGAGATGAGGCCCGACTTAAAGTCAGACTAGCCCGTCTCGAAGTGGAAGCCCGTGAGAAGGCGGAACAGAGGCACCTTGAGTACCAACTAAAAATAAAAAGAATGGAAATTGAGGCTGATAAAGAGGTACGTTTACGCCAACTAGAATTGTCCTCTCATCAGAAGGACAGTGTTTCCTTAGCAGAAGCAAAGGAAGCTCAAAGGGTGACCCCTACTTCTACAGTCACCGCATTCGATATTAGTAAGCATATAGCGATGGTGCCCACATTTCGTGAAGCGGAAGTGGATGCTTACTTTGGTGTTTTTGAACGTATAGCAACTGCTTTACAGTGGCCCTCTGAGGTTTGGCCACTGCTTTTGCAGTGCAAAATACATGGCAAAGCTCAAGAGGCAGTTTCTTCTCTGTCCCTGGAGGACAGTTTGAAGTATGACACTGTTAAAGCTGCCATTCTACATGTCTATGAACTAGTTCCTGAGGCATATAGACAAAAATTTCGTAGACACAAAAAAGCCTCAAGCCAAACTCATGTTGAATTTGCTAGAGAAAAGAGTTTGTTATTTGATAGGTGGGTGTCGGCTTGTGAAGTAAAGGACTTTAATGCACTACGGGAGTTGATATTGTTAGAGGAGTTTAAACATTCTCTGCCTGAACGGCTTGTTGTTTATTTAAATGAACAAAAGGTTCAAACTCTCTCTTCAGCTGCTGTACTGGCCAATGAGTATGTGTTGACCCACAAGACATTTTTTTCTGTGTCTGAAAAAAATACTCAAGGGAACACACATCAAGTGTCAAATGTATCAAAAATGTTAAATACTGGAAAAGAAGAGAGAGAGTGTTTTTATTGCCACAAACTTGGACATGTACTTGTCGCCTGCCCTGCCCTGAAGAAAAAAGAGAAACAAGGTTCACAAAGCATGCATAAACCAAAAGGCATTGGGTTCATTAAAAAAAATGAAAAGTCAAGTTACGATGTAAACAAGGAATGTGTTGATGAATGTTTTAAACCTTTCTTGTTTGATGGCTTTGTGTCTTTACCAGACAGACCTGTTGATCAATGCCCTGTTAGTATACTAAGGGATACTGCTTGCTCACAGACTGTGATCCTGTCCTCTGTATTGCCATTCTCTGAGAACTCGACATGTGAGTATGAAACCATCCTACGTGGTGTTGAACTAGGTTATGTTCCTAGACCTGTACATAAAGTTTATTTGCAATGCAAATTAATTAGTGGTGTTTTTCCCATGGCAGTGTGCCCTGAGCTTCCCATCTCTGGTGTTGCACTGTTGTTAGGAAATGACATAGCTGGTGGTCAGGTACTTCCTGCTTTAGAGATTACTGGCTCACCTAGTTGTGCCACAAAAGATCATAGTCATGAATCACAAGTTTTTCCAAACTGTGTGGTTACCCGTGCCCAAGCTCAAAGTCAGGAAACTGATATTTCATTAGCTGATTCTGTGTTAATGCCTATCTTTTCAGATGGTATAAGTGTAGAAGGTACTTCAAAATCTAAGGTTGAAGGCCCAACTGATAAATTTCCTTCTAGCATCCTAGCTAGAAAACAGTTGGAAGACATTTCATTACCAATGAACCAGGAAAAGTTATGTGCTGCCCAGAGAGCTGATTCTACACTGAAAGAGTGTCTCTCCAAGGTGGTGAGTGTTGAAGACGCTGAAAAGGAAAAGCAAGCCTATTTCATTAAGAATGGTGTATTGATGCGTAAATGGTCATCAAACACTAACCTTGACTCATCTAGTATTTACCAGATAGTGGTTCCTGCTGTTTACCGCCACAAGATCTTATCTGTGGCTCATGAGAGTAAATGGTCTGGACACTTTGGAGTAACAAAAACTTACCAGCTCATTTTACGTCATTTCTTCTGGCCTGGTCTTAAAGGTGATGTAACTACTCACTGTCGTTGTTGTCATATTTGTCAAGTCGCAGGTAAACCCAATCAAAGTATTCCTCCAGCACCGTTACACCCAATTCCAGTTGTGGGTGAACCGTTTGAACGGGTACTTATCGACTGTGTTGGCCCTCTACCGCGAACAAGGAAAGGTAACCAATATTTACTCACTATAATGTGTGCTGCTACACGGTTTCCAGAGGCTGTGCCACTACGTAACATAACCTCCAGTTCAATAGTAGGAGCTTTAATAAAGTTCTTTTCTATTTTTGGTCTTCCTCGAGTGATTCAAAGTGACCAAGGGAGTAATTTTCTCTCCAAACTCTTTAAACAAGTTCTTAAATCCTTGAATATCCAACATGCTGTCTCAACTGCCTATCATCCAGAGTCCCAAGGCGCTTTAGAACGGTGGCATCAAACGTTAAAGTCTATGCTCCGTAAATATTGTTTGCAGACAGAGAAGACTTGGGATGAAGGAGTTCCCTTTGTGTTGTTTGCTGCTCGTGAGGCTACTCAAGAGTCTCTAGAATTCAGTCCTGCTGAATTAGTGTTTGGACACTCACCTCGTGGACCGTTAAAGGTCCTGAAAGAGAAACTTTTAGGTGATGATCAAAAACAGGAAGAAAACGTACTAGTGCAGTACTGCTGCAGGAGGACAGTAATGGCATTGATCATCTGGTGTGTTATTTATCTAGAAAGTTCAATAAACATCAACTTAATTACTCCACCATTGAGAAAGAAACTTATGCCTTGTTACTCTCTCTCCAACACTTTGAGGTTTATCTTGGCTCTAGCCCTTGGCCAATTGTTGTGTACACCGATCATAATCCTTTTGTGTTCCTATCTCGTATGCGGAACCACAACCAACGGCTCATGCGGTGGGCCTTGCTTGTCCAAGATTTTCAATTGGACATTCGTCACAAAAAAGGGACAGAAAATATTATGGCAGACGCATTGTCCAGGTTTGAAATGTAAGCCTGTTTTTTTTAAATGTGGGTTTTGTTTTAAGGGGAGGGGTGTTACAGCCTCAGGCCTGTACTGCCTTTCTTCTTTTGTAGTTTTGCAGTTTTCTTTTCTGTAATGCCTGGTTGCTGCTGGCTCGTTACCTCCCTCTACTGGTGAACTTTTGACCAAGCCCTCAAGACTCACCTGTCCAAAGATGATTGGCCAAAGGAGGTTTGGACAGCACCACCCATCCACCAGCGACTGCCAAT
>NW_023623968.1:0-4057 GCF_014905685.2 Nematolebias whitei | reverse complement strand
GATTTTGACCTTAGGCTTAGTCGTGACACCAGATTAAGTTCACTACAGTCCCCCCTTTGGAAATCATCACCTGTCCATGGGGATGAATTCCAACTATGAATTTACGTCTTCGATTGTCCTTGAAGCTTGAAGTAATCCAGCAAAGAAACAAGAGTCAAGAGTAATCCAGCAAGGAAAACAAAAGTCAAAAGTAATCCAGCAAGGAAAACAAAAGTCAAGGTAATTCCACAATGTTCTCGGTAATTCCATTGTGTTGATTATAATCCCACATCGTCTCGATAATTCCATTGTAGCAATGCTTTAACCCCTTGAAAACAGAGTCTGTAATCCACTGGAAAAAGTCATATAATCCACAATGGTAAATCCACAACGATTGGAAGTGTTGATTAATCAGCATACAGAGGGGTACCCTTGGATTGAACTGAAGATGCGGCCACTGGATGAAGAGCGGAGACCAACGTCAGGATTGCAGGTCGCCTCCAGCGAAGGTCGTCTCCAGCGACGTCCAGCCTGTGCCGTTCTGGTTCAATGTGTCATGCAATTATGTGGTTTAAGGTGGGCTTATGAAGGGGATTTTACATAAGGCCTTAAACTATATGCACCTGGTGTGTAAGCTATTATGGTTGGGAACAGCTACAACTACCAGTTAAGGGGTGGAGCATGCTGAAAAGGGGTAACTACAGGGGTTTATACCTATAGAAAAGGGTTCCAAACTATTTTTCCATTTCTAACCTGGCTTAAGTTAGCTTTACATGGCAAAATATAGTTTGGATCAAATGTCTGTTGTCTTTTAGACGAACGACTTGAGATTGGGTGTTTGGTTTCCCCATAAATGTTTTGGAAGTCTATGGCGAGACTTATCAAAAAGAATTAGCTATCCCCCCGAATAGAATTGATCGAGTAGGTTCGGCTTAAGCGTTGTGAGCTCAATGTAGATTATGGTACTCAAGGTAGCAATAATATACATTGGCTCCGCAAAGATTGCAATTTAGCGAATGAACTGCATGTTGGCATGGTTAAAGGCCTCTTAGTCTCTAACTTAACTTACACACACGATACATTCTTACCACAGAAACAACCAAAATCAACTAAACAACGTTTCAACACCGACAAGAGTAGACTAAGCATCTAGAAACATCGTTTCACTGCTTCTCCTCACCCTGGTTGTCAGTTTCAGTCACGTTGTCCCGTGTGAGTGGCCTCTTTGCAGACCCGCTTACGCGAGGCATAATCATATCGAGGTGCGCTGCATGGCGATCCACGTCGACTCGGAGTGACGTTTGGCCCCGGAACAGGGATGCGAGTATCCCACACAATACGAGGGTTATCGTCATTAGCAGGGCTATGATTAATGTGTCCGCGCTCGACCACGCATAGGTAATTGGTTGGATCGGGTTCTTAGTTGTGGACCTGAGGGACTTGAGAACTCGGTTTATTGGTTCCACGTCGACGACTTGGGTGCCTTCAAAATGGATCCTTCCCAGAGTCTCTGGATCTATGTCTATAGACATATTTCCCAGGTACTCTGAGTCATCCAGAGTCGCGTCCCATCGTTCCGGATCGAGGTGATAGAGCGTCAAATCACCAATGTGTATGGTTGTTCCCTGGGGAACACTGATCCACATCGTTTTGTCCGGTAACGTCAAAGGTCTATTTGCCCCGGGTTGGTCGTAGGCTATGATCGCCTTTCTTTGAGGAGCGTTCACTAGCCAACGAGAGCCAATTATTTCCGCTTTTGCATCTTTAGCCAGGTGTCGAGGCGTTACGGTCGTTGAGCACTTAGAATTTTCCGGAATAGGTGTTAATCCGCATATGCCCGCGGTTTTATTCCACATAAACGGTTTGCTCGGGCACAGATAGTGTATCTCCCGAGTGAGAACACACATCTGCAGGTTTGGAGCTAGGTAAACTGAGGGGTTGTCGTCGTGGTACGCAACCATCCTTGGTGTGTCAATTTGAACATGGTTTTTGCCGTGCCAATTGCCAACATTTACGACGTCCCTGAGTCTATATATGCCGTTTGAGGGAATTATCGGTAGGTTGATAATGAACGCCATTTCCAACGTTTTGTGATTGACGTAGATTGGGATTGCGCTACCGAGAGTGTAAGCCAGGTGTGCCTGTGTTTGCGTAACTTTTTCGTGCGTCGCGGAGCTGAGGATGTCGTTCACCATCTGTAGAGAGACTAGATACGGTGGGATCCTACCGGTGGCTAGTGTATCTACCGACGAACTGATATCTCTAAGTATGTCAGCAAAAATCCTATCCATTAGGTGTGCGACAGCGTAATCCGCTTCAACCTTAAGGGCTAACTCATTTACCGCTATTACGAGGGCTTTGATTTCTTGGGTGTGAGTATTCAGCACTAGAACAGTATCCTTTACGGTTTTAGTTACCTGTGTCAATTGTGTTAGTTGAAGGTTCATTTGCGCTCGGATCTTTGGGACCTCGCTCTCTACTTCATACACATGTTGTTTTAGGGACGTTATACTGACAGTGTTGTATGCGGACAAACCTAGGCTGAACAGTGATCCTAGTGACGATGCAGCAAGCAAAAGTCCGCCGATGCCGCGCTTTTGCCTTGTACTTATTCCGCCCAACTCTTGTTGAGTGTAAGTAAATTTATGTAGTTGTTTTAGGATGTGTTGGATCTCTGCTTTAGCACCCTCTAGGGATACTGTGTACCATGGCCTGTTTAACCACTCATTTTTAATGTTAATGTGTTGTTGGACCACGGTTTGGGGGTTGAAGCGGACGAAGACCTTTCGAGTGTATAGGCGGCAATCTGTGATGAGCAGTCCCTGCTGGTCCCGCAGAGCGATGCCCGAGGTGGGCCCAAGGGTTACGATCTCGGCTTGCCCTTCTTGGGTGGCACCCAAGAGGGTGAAGATTACCAGGAGTGGTACCATCATTGTCCTATGGAAGCACAAAGAGATAGGTCTTAGCTTCGTAGTGGTCAAGGGTAGGTCCTGTGAATTTAAACTATGGTTAAGTTTATTATCCATTAGTTATCTTCTGCTTGGATGACCCTTATTCCCACGAGGTCAGATTTTGTGAGATCTTTGTCTCCTGAGGAGTTATTGCACGCCTTGTGTGGTTTAATCTGGTTACGATGTACCCATTTAACAGTTGGCTCTTTTTGGCCTTTACTGATTTTTATCTGGTAGATAATTGGAGACACTTTGTCGATTATCAGATGGGGTCCAGTCCATCTGGGCATCAGCTTACGGGCGAGAGTTCCAGTCCCGGACTCTCTTCTCCCAGTTTTGGGGGCAAACGTGTAGTACCAGACCCTGTCTCCCACTTGGAGTTCCTCGTGAGAGGCCTTTTGGTCGTAGTACGCTTTGCGTCCTTCAGCTGATTTTTCCAGGTTTTTCTGTGCGAAAGCAAAAGTGTTTTTAAGGTGTCTTTCCAAGTCTTTCATGTATTGTTGTGTAGAGTAGGCTGTTGCCATGGCAGCATCGCCTGGTTGGTACAACAGGTGTAGAGGGAGAGTCATTTGTCGACCCGTCATCATCTCGAAAGGAGCGATGCCAGTCGACGTGTGTGGAGTGGCCCTTATGGCCATGAGGACCAGAGGGAGTTTCACGTCCCAGTCCTTGTGGTTTGCGGCTACGTATTTTTTCAAAATACTCACCACAGTCCTGTTTGCTCTCTCAACCTGGCCTGAAGCCTGTGGGTGGTAGCCAATATGGAAGTTGGCTTTGACGCCTAGCGTCTTCCACAGTTCCTTCATTACTTCACCTGTGAAGTGTGTACCTTGGTCTGAGTTCACCCTAAGGGGAAGTCCAAACCTTGAAAATACATGATTCATTAATAACATAGCAGTGGTTTGTGCTGTGTCATTAGGGGCTAGTAGACATTCTACCCATTTGGTAAACGCGCAGGTTACCGTGAGAAAATATTTATTTCCTCTAGAGGTCTTAGTGAGTGGTCCGACCCAGTCAATCTGGAGGTCCGACCATGGAAATGCAATGCCTCTACTATGCAGTGGTGCTCTGTGAAGTGGTCTGGATGGTTGAAACTGGCCACAGATCAGGCACCCTTTTATGTAGTC
>NW_023623967.1:0-4057 GCF_014905685.2 Nematolebias whitei | reverse complement strand
GCTCATGGACGGACGTCCTCACCTGTGTTCGTGGTCCCCCATGACCACAGGGGGGTGATGTTAGTCCATGCACATGACCTTCCGTCCGCAGGACATAAGGGTGACAATGCCACGCTGAAAGCATTAAAACAGATTGCTTATTGGCCTGGAATGAAAAAGGATGTCAAGGACTACATAAAAGGGTGCCTGATCTGTGGCCAGTTTCAACCATCCAGACCACTTCACAGAGCACCACTGCATAGTAGAGGCATTGCATTTCCATGGTCGGACCTCCAGATTGACTGGGTCGGACCACTCACTAAGACCTCTAGAGGAAATAAATATTTTCTCACGGTAACCTGCGCGTTTACCAAATGGGTAGAATGTCTACCAGCCCCTAATGACACAGCACAAACCACTGCTATGTTATTAATGAATCATGTATTTTCAAGGTTTGGACTTCCCCTTAGGGTGAACTCAGACCAAGGTACACACTTCACAGGTGAAGTAATGAAGGAACTGTGGAAGACGCTAGGCGTCAAAGCCAACTTCCATATTGGCTACCACCCACAGGCTTCAGGCCAGGTTGAGAGAGCAAACAGGACTGTGGTGAGTATTTTGAAAAAATACGTAGCCGCAAACCACAAGGACTGGGACGTGAAACTCCCTCTGGTCCTCATGGCCATAAGGGCCACTCCACACACGTCGACTGGCATCGCTCCTTTCGAGATGATGACGGGTCGACAAATGACTCTCCCTCTGCACCTGTTGTACCAACCAGGCGATGCTGCCATGGCAACAGCCTACACCACACAACAATACATGAAAGACTTGGAAAGACACCTTAAAAACACTTTTGCTTTCGCACAGAAAAACCTGGAAAAATCAGCTGAAGGACGCAAAGCGTACTACGACCAAAAGGCCTCTCACGAGGAACTCCAAGTGGGAGACAGGGTCTGGTACTACACGTTTGCCCCCACAACTGGGAGAAGAGAGTCCGGGACCGGAACTCTTGCCCGTAAACTGATGCCCAGATGGACTGGACCCCATCTGATAACAGACAAACTGTCTCCAGTTGTCTATCAGATAAAAATCAGTAAAGGCCAAAAAGAGCCAATTGTTAAATGGGTACATCGAAACCAGGTTAAACCACACAAGGTGTGCAAAGAAACAACACAAACGAGACAGCGTGACTGAATCTGACAACCAGGGTGAGGTGAAGCAGTGAAACGATGTTTCTAGTTGCTTAGTCACTACTCTTGTCGATGTTGAAACGTTGTTTATTTGGTTTTGATATTTGTTTCTGAGGATAGAATGAATTTTGTGTGTAGTTAAGTTAGAGACTAAGAGGCCTTTAACTATGCCAACATGCAGTTCATTTGTTAAAATCTAATCTTTGCGGAGTCAATGTAGATTAATGCTACCTTAAGTACCATAATCTACATTGGTCTCACAACGCTTAAGCCGAACCTACTCGAACAATTCTATTCGGGGGGATAGCTAATTCTTTTTGATGAGTCTCGCCATAGACTCCAAAAACATTTATGGGGAAACCAAACACCCAATCTCAAGTCGTTCGTCTAAAAGACAACAGACAATTGAACCAAACTATATTTTACCATGTAAAGCTAACTTAAACCAAGTTAGGAATGGAAAAATAGTTTGGAACGCCCTTCAGGGTCTGGTACTACCCCTATAACTGCCCTTTTCAGCATGTTCCACCCCTTAACTGGTAGTTGTAGCTGTTCCCTTTCATAATAGCTTACACACCAGGTGCATATAGGTTAAGGCCTAATGTAAAATCCCCTTCATAAGCCCACCTTAAACCACATAATCGCATGACACATTGAACCAGAACGGCACCCTGGACGCCGCCCAGAGACGACCTTCGCTGGAGGAGACCTGCAATCCTGACGTTGGTCTCCACTCTTCATCCAGTGGCCGCATCTTCAGTTCAATCCAAGGGAACCCCTCTGTATGCTGATCAATCAACACCTCCATTCGTTGTGGATTTACCGTTGTGGATTATATGACTTTTTCCAATGGATTACAGACTCTGTTTCCAAGGGGTTAAAGCATTGCTACAATGGAATTACCAACAACACAATGGAATTACCAAAAACATTGTGGGATTACCTCCTTTGACTTTTGTTTTCCTTGCTGGATTACATCAAGCTCAAGGACATTCGAAGGTGTAAGTTCATGTTGGAATTCATCCCCATGGACAGGCGATGATTTCCAAAGGGGGGACTGTAGTGAACTAAGCCTCAGGTCAAATCCTGACCTTGAGGGCCTTCCTGGGACAAGAACTGTATTTCATTGATTTGAGTCCAGAAACACAAAATCAAGTCCATCCAGAGACTTTCTAAGTGTCCTACACTGATCATTTGAAAGAACACTCTCTTTTTTATTATCATTACTATTTTACAAATGTCGTGATAATCAAAAGTGTGTTTAGTTCAAACCATTTTTAAATGTTGAAGTGAACTACTTATTTTAAATCAACTGTGAAACAGTATTAGTGATTTTTTAATCCTCATTCAAAGTAGAAATCAAGTTAAGGTCTGTTACAGAGTAATTATTCATTTTTCTTGATCTTCTGTCTGAAATGAGCAAGTGTAAGTTGGTCCAAGGTTGGAGACAAACGCAAACAAATTCGTTGGAACGAACTGTCATGTTTTTATATCCTCTCAGACATAAATAGAGAAGCTGGCACCTGTTTTCTCCCAACTCGCCTAAACATTTCTCTTGTCTGTCTCAAAAACATTTTCAGTCTGTTCCAAAACATTTTTCTGTTTTTCTGACTTCTAGTGACCTCTTACGTCACAAAAACACACCCCTGATTAGCTATTTCGGCCAATCAGGACTTCCCAAATGAACTGGAAACAGAACTCTTTAAATGTCGGCACTTCCTAGTTCCAGCCAGTGCGGTGGGAGAGCAGTTTAGTTCGGAGAGCAGTACCGAACAGAAAAGTGCTGGAGAGAACAGGAGGTCCCAGACATGATCCGGAGTTCTTCCGAGTCTCGTGGGAATTATGAAATCTTCCACATCTGAGTGGAACTCTGACGGACTCACAACTCATGTGAGCCCAACCGAGAGGTGAACGTGTGCTGCACTAAGTACCGTCAATACTTCGGACGTTTCCCAACCATCCTACGGAGACGCTGGAAATGGTAGTGTTAAATGGAACTCCGTACCAGCTGATTCATCTTCAGAGAGGTAACGAGTCGATTTCCTACCGAAGCGTACCGGGGCGAAACTGGGTTCGGATGGAGAGTGCCGTTCTTATACCGACACACAACAACCCCTCATCCATCTTCTCTCTCAATTTTAACTCCTTCATTCCCATCTTTAAACTCTTCTATCTTGCCAGTAATTAATCCAGATATTTTCAGAAATGTCTGTTGGTTTAAAGTTGCAAGGGAAATCATGGCCGTATGGTTTCCTGACTGTAAAGCTAATTAATTAAGTTGTTGTTGAAATCAATTTGCCAAATTAATGTAAATGTTTGATGTTAAACTTTGATTCTGTTAATAAATGACCGCATTCATTTGATGGGTCAAAGAAAATTAACGTCTCACGTTACATTTAATTATTCAATGCACGATATTATTCAGTCCAGAAAAATGAACGAATCCGTTTAATTTATGAATATATCACGGATATATGTTCATCTACAGACATATTGGCAAGCTTGAAAACTTCCCTTCAGACATATTGGCATGCTTGAAAACATCCGTTCAGACACATTTGTAAGCTTGAAAACATCCCTTAAGACACAATTTCAAGCATCCCAATGCTTGAGTGAGTAGGGGGCTGAGTTCAGCAGGAGCCAGTCCAAGCAGGAGAGCCTGTGGTTGCATGAATGTTAGACTGACGCTGGGTGTTTACTCTGGAGGTGTCAGAGCTCCTGAGTGGAGGAGGCCAAGTTTTGCAGGAGCCTGTCCGGGCAGGAGTGGCCCTGGTTGGACAGAGGTTGGACATTGCAAACTTAAAAAATCCCTTTGGACATAGTGGCAAGTTTGAAAACATCCATTGAGACACATTTGCAAGCTTGAAAACATCGTATAATGTTAT